>NW_028181855.1:0-151616 GCF_056956725.1 Heliconius melpomene rosina
ATACAACCCGCGGGAATGCGCGGGAAGGTGCCGGCGGTTAGTGGCGAAAACCGATTTTTTCAGTTTTCCCCGCTCGGATTCAGTTGAAACTGGTGTCGATCGTTCGGGCTCCGAGGGGCCTTCAAGGTGGTATACAACCCGCGGGAATGCGCGGGAAGGTGCGGGCGGTAAGTGGCGAAAACCGATTTTTTCAGTTTTCCCCGCTCGGATTCAGTTGAAACTGGTGTCGATCGTTCGGGCTTCGAGGGGCCTTCAAGGTGGTATACAACCCGCGGGAATGCGCGGGAAGGTGCCGGCGGTTAGTGGCGAAAACCGATTTTTTCAGTTTTCCCCGCTCGGATTCAGTTGAAACTGGTATCGATCGTTCGGGCTCCGAGGGGCCTTCAAGGTGGTATACAACCCGAAGTTGGAAGGTGAAGGTGCGGGCGGTAAGTGGCGAAAACCGATTTTTTCACTTTTCCCCGCTCGGATTCAGTTGAAACTGGTGTCGATCGTTCGGGCTTCGAGGGGCCTTCAAGGTGGTATACAACCCGCGGGAATGCGCGGGAAGGTGCCGGCGGTTAGTGGCGAAAACCGATTTTTTCAGTTTTCCCCGCTCGGATTCAGTTGAAACTGGTGTCGATCGTTCGGGCTCCGAGGGGCCTTCAAGGTGGTATACAACCCGAAGTTGGAAGGTGAAAGTGCGGGCGGTAAGTGGCGAAAACCGATTTTTTCACTTTTCCCCGCTCGGATTCAGTTGAAACTGGTGTCGATCGTTCGGGCTTCGAGGGGCCTTCAAGGTGGTATACAACCCGCGGGAATGCGCGGAAAGGTGCCGGCGGTTAGTGGCGAAAACCGATTTTTTCAGTTTTCCCCGCTCGGATTCAGTTGAAACTGGTGTCGATCGTTCGGGCTCCGAGGGGCCTTCAAGGTGGTATACAACCCGCGGGAATGCGCGGGAAGGTGCGGGCGGTAAGTGGCGAAAACCGATTTTTTCTGTTTTCTTCGCTCGGATTCAGTTGAAACTGGTGTCGATCGTTCGGGCTCCGAGGGGCCTTCAAGGTGGTATACAGCCCGCGGGAATGCGCGGGAAGGTGCGGGCGGTAAGTGGCGAAAACCGATTTTTTCAGTTTTCCTCGCTCGGATTCAGTTAAAACTGGTGTCGATCGTTCGTGCTCCGAGGGGCTTTCAAGGTGGTATAAAACCCGCGGGAATGCGCGGGAAGGTGCCGGCAGTAAGTGGCGAAAACCGATTTTTTCAGTTTTCCCCGCTCGGATTCAGTTGAAACTGGTGTCGATCGTTCGGGCTCCGAGGGGCCTTCAAGGTGGTATACAACCCGCGGGAATGCGCGGGAAGGTGCCGGCGGTTAGTGGCGAAAACCGATTTTTTCAGTTTTCCCCCGCTCGGATTCAGTTGATACTGGTGTCGATCGTTCGGGCTCCGAGGGGCCTTCAAGGTGGTATACAACCCGCGGGAATGCGCGGAAAGGTGCGGGCGGTAAGTGGCGAAAACCAATTTTTTCAGTTTTCCCCGCTCGGATTCAGTTGAAACTGGTGTCGATCGTTCGGGCTCCGAGAGGCCTTCAAGGTGGTATACAACCCGCGGGAATGCGCGGGAAGGTGCGGGCGGTAAGTGGCGAAAACCGATTTTTTCAGTTTTCCCCGCTCGGATTCAGTTGAAACTGGTGTCGATCGTTCGGGCTCCGAGGGGCCTTCAAGGTGGTATACAACTCGAAGTTGGAAGGTGAAGGTGCGGGCGGTAAGTGGCGAAAACCGATTTTTTCACTTTTCCCCGCTCGGATTCAGTTGAAACTGGTGTCGATCGTTCGGGCTCCGAGGGGCCTTCAAGGTGGTATACAACCCGCGGGAATGTGCGGGAAGGTGCCGGCGGTAAGTGACGAAAACCTATTTTTTCAGTTTTCCCCGCTTGGATTCAGTTGAAACTGGTGTCGATCGTTCGGGCTCCGAGGGGCCTTCAAGGTGGTATACAACCCGCGGGAATGCGCGGGAAGGTGCGGGCGGTAAGTGGAAAAAACCGATTTTTTCAGTTTTCCCCGCTCGGATTCAGTTGAAACTGGTGTCGATCGTTCGGGCTTCGAGGGGCCTTCAAGGTGGTATACAACCCGCGGGAATGCGCGGGAAGGTGCCGGCGGTTAGTGGCGAAAACCGATTTTTTCAGTTTTCCCCGCTCGGATTCAGTTGAAACTGGTGTCGATCGTTCGGGCTCCGAGGGGCCTTCAAGGTGGTATACAACCCGAAGTTGGAAGGTGAAGGTGCGGGCGGTAAGTGGCGAAAACCGATTTTTTCACTTTTCCCCGCTCGGATTCAGTTGAAACTGGTGTCGATCGTTCGGGCTCCGAGGGGCCTTCAAGGTGGTATACAACCCGCGGGAATGTGCGGGAAGGTGCCGGCGGTAAGTGACGAAAACCGATTTTTTCAGTTTTCCCCGCTCGGATTCAGTTGAAACTGGTGTCGATCGTTCGGGCTTCGAGGGGCCTTCAAGGTGGTATACAACCCGCGGGAATGCGCGGGAAGGTGCCGGCGGTTAGTGGCGAAAACCGATTTTTTCAGTTTTCCCCGCTCGGATTCAGTTGAAACTGGTGTCGATCGTTCGGGCTCCGAGGGGCCTTCAAGGTGGTATACAACCCGAAGTTGGAAGGTGAAGGTGCGGGCGGTAAGTGGCGAAAACCGATTTTTTCACTTTTCCCCGCTCGGATTCAGTTGAAACTGGTGTCGATCGTTCGGGCTTCGAGGGGTCTTCAAGGTGGTATACAACCCGCGGGAATGCGCGGGAAGGTGCCGGCGGTTAGTGGCGAAAACCGATTTTTTCAGTTTTCCCCGCTCGGATTCACTTGAAACTGGTGTCGATCGTTCGGGCTCCGAGGGGCCTTCAAGGTGGTATACAACCCGCGGGAATGCGCGGGAAGGTGCGGGAAGGTGCGGGCGGTAAGTGGCGTAAACCGATTTTTTCAGTTTTCCCCGCTCGGATTCAGTTGAAACTGGTGTCGATCGTTCGGGCTCCGAGGGGCCTTCAAGGTGGTATACAACCCGCGGGAATGCGCGGGAAGGTGCGGGCGGTAAGTGGCGAAAACCGATTTTTTCAGTTTTCCCCGCTCGGATTCAGTTGAAACTGGTGTCGATCGTTCGGGCTCCGAGAGGCCTTCAAGGTGGTATACAACCCGAGGGAATGCGCGGGAAGGTGCGGGCGGTAAGTGGAAAAAACCGATTTTTTCAGTTTTCCCCGCTCGGATTCAGTTGAAACTGGTGTCGATCGTTCGGGCTCCGAGGGGCCTTCAAGGTGGTATACAACCCGAAGTTGGAAGGTGAAGGTGCGGGCGGTAAGTGGCGAAAACCGATTTTTTTCACTTTTCCCCGCTCGGATTCAGTTGAAACTGGTTTCGATCGTTCGGGCTCCGAGGGGCCTTCAAGGTGGTATACAACCCGCGGGAATGTGCGGGAAGGTGCCGGCGGTAAGTGACGAAAACCTATTTTTTCAGTTTTCCCCGCTCGGATTCAGTTGAAACTGGTGTCGATCGTTCGGGCTCCGAGGGGCCTTCAAGGTGGTATACAACCCGCGGGAATGCGCGGGAAGGTGCCGGCGGTTAGTGGCGAAAACCGATTTTTTCAGTTTTCCCCGCTCGGATTCAGTTGAAACTGGTGTCGATCGTTCGGGCTTCGAGGGGCCTTCAAGGTGGTATACAACCCGCGGGAATGCGCGGGAAGGTGCCGGCGGTTAGTGGCGAAAACCGATTTTTTCAGTTTTCCCCGCTCGGATTCAGTTGAAACTGGTGTCGATCGTTCGGGCTCCGAGGGGCCTTCAAGGTGGTATACAACCCGCGGGAATGCGCGGGAAGGTGCGGGCGGTAAGTGGAAAAAACCGATTTTTTCAGTTTTCCCCGCTCGGATTCAGTTGAAACTGGTGTCGATCGTTCGGGCTTCGAGGGGCCTTCAAGGTGGTATACAACCCGCGGGAATGCGCGGGAAGGTGCCGGCGGTTAGTGGCGAAAACCGATTTTTTCAGTTTTCCCCGCTCGGATTCAGTTGAAACTGGTGTCGATCGTTCGGGCTCCGAGGGGCCTTCAAGGTGGTATACAACCCGCGGGAATGCGCGGGAAGGTGCGGGCGGTAAGTGGCGAAAACCGATTTTTTCAGTTTTCCCCGCTCGGATTCAGTTGAAACTGGTGTCGATCGTTCGGGCTTCGAGGGGCCTTCAAGGTGGTATACAACCCGCGGGAATGCGCGGGAAGGTGCCGGCGGTTAGTGGCGAAAACCGATTTTTTCAGTTTTCCCCGCTCGGATTCAGTTGAAACTGGTATCGATCGTTCGGGCTCCGAGGGGCCTTCAAGGTGGTATACAACCCGAAGTTGGAAGGTGAAGGTGCGGGCGGTAAGTGGCGAAAACCGATTTTTTCACTTTTCCCCGCTCGGATTCAGTTGAAACTGGTGTCGATCGTTCGGGCTCCGAGGGGCCTTCAAGGTGGTATACAACCCGAAGTTGGAAGGTGAAGGTGCGGGCGGTAAGTGGCGAAAACCGATTTTTTCACTTTTCCCCGCTCGGATTCAGTTGAAACTGGTGTCGATCGTTCGGGCTTCGAGGGGCCTTCAAGGTGGTATACAACCCGCGGGAATGCGCGGAAAGGTGCCGGCGGTTAGTGGCGAAAACCGATTTTTTCAGTTTTCCCCGCTCGGATTCAGTTGAAACTGGTGTCGATCGTTCGGGCTCCGAGGGGCCTTCAAGGTGGTATACAACCCGCGGGAATGCGCGGGAAGGTGCGGGCGGTAAGTGGCGAAAACCGATTTTTTCTGTTTTCTTCGCTCGGATTCAGTTGAAACTGGTGTCGATCGTTGGATCGTTGGTGTCGCTGCGGAGGGGTCAGTTGGTGATGCCAGAACGTAGGAGTGTGGAAGGAGCCGAGAGTGGTTCTGACCAGATTGGACGTTGATGACGGAATGTCGACTGTCGGTAGTGTCAGGTCGAGACGAGGGTCCGGATCATCATATGGACGGTTGTGGGGAGCGTTGGAGTCAAAGGACTCAGATACTGAAAGTTTTGTGTCGATGGTGTCGGAGAAGTCAAGGACACGGGCACAATACCTGAAGGACAGGCGGAAGAGGCCTCGGAAGCCGATCGATCAGTCGGGGTCTTCTGGTGAAGGAGAGCCAGATAGACCGGCGCCAAAAGTGGTTGCCATGAGGAGACGGAAAGGTCTCGGTGAGGCAGAAAGGAAGGAGTTGCCGCTGAGTTCAGAACAGGAGGTGTCTGACAGCGCTGCGGCCGTACTGGCCAGGGCTAGCTCCAGGCTCTCGGACATGTCTCTACCATCCGAGAAAGAGCAGGACGAAGCCATACTTGCGTCTGACCTACAAAATCAGGTGGTGGACAGCCTAGCGGTGATAAGGAAGGTTGCCAGCAGATCGGGCAACCTTAAAGGAACTTTCACCAAGGCCTTTTGACGGATACCGGCCCGAGTGGGGACTCGAGCGGGTTATGTGGGACTCGTGGACCGGCTGAAGGCCAATCCCAATACCCACTAAAACCTCACGATGCTCCTCCTCGACCACCACTGGCCGCGAGACGCGGGGACTATAATCGTCCACGAAACGCGGCGGCGGGAGCCTGCTAGGCACGTCGCGGAGTCAAGGGTGTGTGGGCACCCTCGACGGCCTGCTCGGAGTAGCGCGCGGGAGCAACCTGCGCGCGCCTACTCGGGCCAGGTTGGTAGGCGGCCAGCTTCCCCAGGCTGACCGCCCTCTGGCACATTAGGGCGGAAGGCGGCGATCGTGTGCCGCCCTCCGGCGACCCGGTCTCTTACGGCGGATGGCGACTTCGGCAAAAGCCTCCCTCGTCCGTTCCGCCGACTCCTTCTCGAGCACCACTGCCTCGCAGAAGGATGAAACCGCATCCCACGACGTCTCGCTGCCGGCCATAGCCTTGACCACGGCCGGCAGGGAAAGGTTGTCCCCTATGACGTCGCGCAAAGCGCGACGTTGAGACGCCCAGGCTGAGCACACCTCCAACGTGTGCTGGGCCGTCTCGTCGAGGCAGTCGTCGCAGTGGTGGCAGCGAGCGTCGGGCTCCCTCCCGGCGATCCGACACAGGTAACCCCCGAAGCAGCCATGCCCCGTGAGCACCTGTGTCGTGCGGAAGGTTAGGACGCCGTGACGCCGCGCAACCACTGGCGGAACACTGGACAAACAGCCTCGATCTTCCTCAGGCCGGCAGATGGATTTGCCAGCCGAGTTTCCCACATTTCAACCGCGGCTACCCGCGCCTCCTCAGTGCGTGCTTGGCTTGCCGGTTCCCCGGACGCTAGGCCTCGACGCCGGCAATAGACTGACGCCAGAGAAAGAGCATCCAGGTCCCACGGTATGACTCCAGCCAGCACGCACGCCACTTCACCGGAGATGGTCCGGTACCCCCGTATCGCCCGGATGGCCATCGCCCTCTGCGCACGTCGCAGCAGAGTGATGTTGTGCCGGTCGGATCGGACCACTCCGGTGTACAGCCGATGGCTAGAGGCGCTCGGCCCATCCACATTGGGCAAAAGGCGCGCCAGTGCCGCCGCTGTCTTCAACAGTTTCGGGGCCAAAGATGTAAAGCGGCCCCGAAAACTCCACCGACCATCCAGAACAAGTCCGAGGTACTTCATGCTCCGGGCAACGTCAATTTTGACGCCACCGACGACGATGTGGGCATCTGCCGGTGGGCCCTTTCGAGGAGCATGGAAGTAGATTGCCTCGGACTTGTTGAGGGAGACTTCCAAGCCCAGCCGCTTTATGCGGCCGACTACCTCCGCAACTCCAGCAGTCGCGAGGACTGCCGCCTCTCGATAGGTCCACTGCTGCGCCAAGACCAGCGTGTCATCGGCGTAACAGAGGACCTTTATCCCCCTCAGGGTGCCGCCCCGCAGCACCCAGTCGTATCCGATGTTCCAGAGGATCGGACCCAGCACCGATCCTTGTGGAGCACCGGCCGACACAACGAACTCCTTCCAACCTCCTCCAGGAGCTGGAAAGGTCACAGACCTACCGGACAGGTAAGCCCCGATGACGCGGCGCAGGTATGGAGGCACACGATAGTATAACAGTGCCTCCTTTATGCAGGGCCATGGCAGGGAGTTGAAGGCGTTGGCGATGTCTAAAGACACCGCCAAGACTCCATTGCCTCGGGCCACCGCATCCTGCGCATAGGACTTTACCTCCAGTATGGCATCCACCGTCGATCGCCCCCTACGGAAGCCATACTGGTGGTCCGAGAGGTCCGGACCTGTCCCCTCCAAATGGTGTTGTAGCCTCCTGGCTACAACACGCTCAAGGAGCTTGGCGATCTCGCTCAAGAGCACGATGGGCCTGTAGGCGGAGGCTGAATCCGCCGGGCGACCCTCCTTCTTGATGAGGACTAACCTGCCTGTCTTCCACCGCTGTGGAATTATGGCTTGAGCCAGACAGGCAGTGAATAGTCCTCGCACTCTGGGCCCTAAGGTGTTGAGGGCCAGAGTTAGCGCCCGGCCGGGAATGCCATCCAAGCCCGGGGCGGTGCTCTTGAGCCGAGATCGGCGTACAGCTTCTTCGAGCTCCTCCTCCTCCACCGGTGGTGTGACGCTGTCCTCGTCGTCCTCCTCTTCCTCCTCACGCGCTGCAGGGCGGGCCATACTGGGTGGTGCAAAACTGGCCCGCTGCGGGAATAGCGACGACAGAACCCCTCGGAGTACGTCCGGTTGGAGTGTCTGCGTCAGTGGTGGTGCCCAAGCCCGTAACCTACCGAGCACCATTCGGTAAGGTGTGCCGTACGGGTCTAAGTCTATCCCCGCGATCAACCGGTCGTGCGACTCGCCTTTCACACGACCGATCTCCTCCTGCAGCTGCGTTCTCGCCTCGACATAGACACATCATCCAGCACTCGCCAGCCCCGAACACGACATGCTAGGGCCGGGCTCGCGACCGAAACGTCCACGACGGATCCGCCCAGCCTTCGCACACACGTGTTCTTGGTCGCTCGGTTGAGCACAGACAAACCGGTGGCAACAGCCCACTCCGACAGCGTCACATCACGCACATCCGTCGTTGCGAAGCCCCACACGCTGGACTTCGCGTTGAGATCGCCGGCCACCAACATCTCCGCCGGACGAAATCGCTCTACCATTTCCCCCAATCGTATAAGGAACTCTTCAAACTCCGCGAGAGTTCGATTGGGGGAAAAGTAGACCCCTACGACAACTAGGTTGCCGACAAGTGCGGCGACGCATCCCACACCTCTCTCTACACGTGAGAAAGGCGGGGAGCCCGCGGCGACCTGGGTGATAATAGTCACCACCCCGGTGTTGTCGGCTACATAGTTGTCTCTGTCGGGAACGCTGTAGGGCTCCGAAACAACCGCCACCTGGATAGACCACTGCGCCAGGCTTTGGACCAATAAGTCCTGGGCCCTAGCACAGTGGTTAATGTTCGCATGCAACACACGGAGAGCCATTATTGGTCTTCCATGTGTTGCACCTCCTCAGGCCCAGCTGGGATATTAGACCTGGCCGATGTTGCCGGCACTCGTCTGCGCTTTCCACCGTTATTGGTGCTAGCCTTTCCACAGGCAGCATTCCCCAACATGTGATTAGCGGGCCTTTGCGCCGCCTCACACACCGGACAATGAGGCTCTGCCGAACACGATCTCTGCTGATGCCCGGTCTGGCCACACTGGAAACACTGTTTGCTCCGGTCCACCTGGCTACTGCACTTCGCAGCCATGTGGCCCACTTCGTGGCAACGGAAACAACGTTGCGCACGGGGCATCAACAGCCTCACTCCAGCAGAGACGAAGCCAACAAGTAGTCTCGCCCCGCTAATCTTCTGCGCTGCGCCGACAGGACATCGGACCCATACTATTCCTAGACCGGCCCGGTCCTGTCGGATCTCTCCGACTTTTATATTACCCGCGGCACAGCCGGAAACTCGGCTTATTGCCGCCGTCACGTCCTCAGCAGTGGCGGAGTCATCGAGGCCAAACACCCTCAATTCCGCACATTTCACTGGCCTCGACACCTGGACCTCTTCGGGGCTGAGAACCCCACGCAACTTCTCAGCTAGCGCATCCGCCTTCTCAGCAGTGTTGGCGCCAGGCATTCTAGCGCCTAGCATTCTAGCGCCAGTAGACGCAACACGGAATCTCAGGTCCTCTATACCCAGGTCTTCCAACTTTATACTTTCCTTGACCCGGGTAAGGACATCGCTATACGACATCTTGTCGGCGACGGCTGGCTGCAACTTAATCGTCACAACTTGCGATCTAGGACGACGCAACTTTGGCTCCTTTTGCGCTTTAGCCTTTTGCGCTTTCGGCTTAGGAGCTGGCTTTCTCTTCTTGGCCCCCTTCCGGGCTACTACAGTCCAGCCCTCAGACATATCAGCCGGAGCGGGTGGCAGAGGTCGAGGCTCAGTAGATGCGGTCTTCACCGGGCCTTTCTTCTTCTTGGCCTTTTTAGACCTTTGCTCCTTTGGTGCCGGATTAGCCGGCGCCATCAAAGTGGATGCGACAGGGTCCACTTGCGCCTGCTTTGGGCTATCCACCTTGCGCTTGTCCGCCGCTAGCGGAGGTCGCAGATTTCTCTCCGGTGGTAACCGATCTTTAAAGGCTTCCAGCCTGGTGGAGACCATAGTGCCCACTATGTCCTCCACAGCAATAGACTCCGTGGGAGTGGGTCGCAAGTCCGATGCTCTAGACCGCTCCAACTCCGCTCTCAAAAGGGCAAACTCCTTCCGCAACTCCACCAACTCCGACTGCAGTCGCGAGTTTGTTGCCTTGAGGATATCCACTTCCTCTGATGCAGTCCTCTTTGCCAGAGTATTAACGGCAGAAGAGATAACTCCGGCAGCGTCTTTAAGGGCCCTAGTAAATGTGCCCTTCAGATTCCCCGACTTGCAGGCGACTCTATTGATTATAGCCAAGCTATCAGATACTTGGCTACGCAAGTCGGAGACCATGTGCTCCTCACCGCAAAGTTCCAGGGGCACATCCGAGAGCCTAGAACTTGCTCTAGTTTGTATCGCCGCGGAGATTTCAGCAACTTCCTCCTCCGCCCTCAGCCGGCGCTCCTCGCGCTTGGCATCGTTTAGCGCCTTCTTTCCAGCAGCTAGCCCTATATTCTCATCAGGAATATTTGGTACGACCACGACTCCCTCTGGCCGAAGCAACCTTCGCTTTCGGCTTGTCTCTGTCTCCCCATCCGCATCCGAGGATTCAGAGTTACTCTTCCTGTGATGGCGCCTCTTTCTGTCCTTTCGGAACTGCGCTTTAGCCCCCTCGATAGCATTGGAGCTGTTCGACCCAACAGACATCACGCCATCGGCGTCTGACTCGGAAGCCGCCCAGAAACGGCCTCGCGACGAAAGTGACGACCTGGACCTACCTCTTATAATAGAGGCAACCTCCTCATGGTCCAGACGCTCTAACACGACTCGCGCATCCTTCAACCCCCCTCCTATTGGCACAAGTGCCGGACTTTTGCCCCTTTCGAGCAAAGTACTCCCTACGCCTTTCTCGGGCACAACTACTACTCCGCCCATCTCGGACAACAACAGATCACCGCCCTCCTCGGGCCTCTCTACGTCATCATTTTGGGTTTTTAAGTTAACATTTTCCATTTTGTTCCCACGAGTGTGGGGGAAAAACGGTCCATCCGAGCAGTGCCCCCTGTACTCGGATAAGCCTATTACGCCAGGGTGTCGGCCGGTACCCGGGGAGATCCCATCAGCCATGAACCCCTCGCGCTGCTTCGCCGCTTGGGTTGGGGTAATTTTTTATAGAGGTTTTCTTCCTCGCAGCCCGGCCGGTAAAGGCAAGGCCCTCAGTTCCACTCCTGATTACGAGACATGACCGCAACCAAGAGTGGAGTTCCGATATATTCGGCGCTGGCACATCACTGCACCTGCGTGGCGGTAGGGTGAGTACACACCACGCACGCCCTCCAGTTCCTCACACTGTGACCTCTGCATGACAGAGGACACGCGAAGAACCACGCCGGATTATTAGCCAGCGAGCAATCATTACCCAAGGACGAATCCTGTAGGCACCAATTACTCGCCGCCCAGGGTGCACCGGTCCGCAACACTGTTCGTCCCCCCCGAACGACAAGCATTCGAGAAAGGGCCAACAGCGGGTGAACACACGAGGAGGTCATCCGACCAAGCACCCCAACCTAACCTGACATTTTTTTTTTTTTTTTAACATGAGGAAATCCTTTTACGGATACCGGCCCGAGTGGGGACTCGAGCGGGTTATGTGGGACTCATGGACCGGCTGAAGGCCAATCCCAATACCCACTAAAACCTCACGGTGCTCCTCCTCGACCGCCACTGACCGCGAGACGCGGGGACTAGAATCGTCTACGAAACGCGGCGGCGGGAGCCTGCTAGGCACGTCGCGGAGTCAAGGGTATGTGGGCACCCTCGACGGCCTGCTCGGAGTAGCGCGCGGGAGCAACCTGCGCGCGCCTACTCGGGCCAGGTTGGTAGGCAGCCAGCTTCCCCAAGCTGACCGCCCTCTGGCACATTAGGGCGGAAGGCGGCGGTCGTGTGCCGCCCTCCGGCGACCCGGTCTCTTACGGTGGATGGCGACTTCGGCAAAAGCCTCCGCTGACTCCTTCGCGGGCACCACTGCCTCGCAGAAGGATGGTTTTCGCCACTTACCGCCGGCACCTTCCCGCGCATTCCCGCGGGTTGTATACCACCTTGAAGGCCCCTCGGAGCCCGAACGATCGACACCAGTTTCAACTGAATCCGAGCGGGGAAAAGTGAAAAAATCGGTTTTCGCCACTTACCGCCCGCACCTTCACCTTCCAACTTCGGGTTGTATACCACCTTGAAGGCCCCTCGGAGCCCGAACGATCGACACCAGTTTCAACTGAATCCGAGCGGGGAAAACTGAAAAAATCGGTTTTCGCCACTAACCGCCGGCACCTTCCCGCGCATTCCCGCGGGTTGTATACCACCTTGAAGGCCCCTCGGAGCCCGAACGATCGACACCAGTTTCAACTGAATTTAACTGAATTGAATAGAAAATATATTAATCATAAATTTTCTCTAATTAATAAAGCTGAAATTAATCAACCAATGTTATTAATTGAAGAAAAAGCTATTAATTCACGTAAAGAAGTTTGATTAAATCTTCCTACAGCTCCAATTATTACATTAAAAATTATAATAAAAATTAAAAAAATAAAATTTATATTATAAGATAATAAAATCATTGGTGAAATTTTTTGTCATGTTATTAAAATAAATCTATTAAATCATGATAATCCTTCTATAATATTAGGAAATCAAAAATGAAAAGGAACAGAACCTATTTTTATTAATATTGCAGAATTTATAATTGATAATAAATCATTAATAAATATTTTTATAAGAAATAAATTCAATAGGATAGAAAATAAAAAAATTATTGATGCAATAGATTGAGTTAAAAAATATTTTAAGGAAGCTTCTGAATTTAATAGATTATTGGGGGAAGAGATTAAGGGGATAAATCTAAGTAAATTAATTTCTAAGCCAATTCAACATCCTAATCATGAATTTGATGAAATAGAAATTATAGTTCTGAAAAATAAAATAAATAAGAAAAATATTTTATTGGAATTATTAATTAATAAAATAAAAAATAAGAATAAAATATTCTAAAGATGAATTTAAATTCATTATAAAAAAAATATATTTTAGTGTAAAATGCACAATAATTTTTGTCTCGTGTGTGTCTCACTGTCGTGTGTGTTCTCTGTCATGCAGAGGTCACAGTGTGAGGAACCGGAGGGCGTGGTGTGTACTCACCCTACCGCCACGCAGGTGCAGTGATGTGATAGGAGCTGTATTTGCTATTTTAGGGGGTTTTGTTCATTGATATTCTCTATTTACTGGATTATTATTAAATCTTTAGAATAGAATAGAATAGAATATACTTTATTGCACACATAAAAGAAATATATAGAAAGAACAACACAAATAAAATTTAAAGAAAAACACGTATGCAAAGGCGGTCTTATTGCTTTAAGCAATCTCCACCAGACAACCTTTGAAACATTACGGAAAAATTGTAATGAGGAGAAAGGGGACAACGTCTCAGTGCAAATCTTATGAAATATAATTAATTATTATATAATATATAATAAACTAAGTCAATAATATAAAATAAACTTACATAAAATGTGTTTAATGTTTATATACTTTACACATACATACATACAAATATTGAAAAATAATATATACTTACACATATATACATACATACATAAAACGTGTTCAAAAATATATACATAATATTAAAAAAATAAATAAAGATAAACTATTATACTAAATTAAATAAGTACTCTTTTAGACGATTTTTAAAACTGTATAAAGATTTGGAATGTCGAACTTCTGTAGGAAGTTCATTCCAAAGAATTGCAGATTTCATAGTAAAAGACTTGGAATAAAATAGGGTATGGGAAGTTGGTAATTTAAGGAGATTATCACAACGGGATCTAAGGTGGAGGTGAAGAAGTGAATCGGCACCTAGGAAACAAAATCGATCTTTTAAGTAGGAGAGAGAGAGTTGTACAGGATAGAATAGAGGAGAGTCAGCATGCGGAAATTTCGGCGATGTCGGATAGGAAGCCATCCAAGCTGACGACGATGATCAGAAACATGATCAAATTTACGTAAACCGAAGATAAATCTAATACATAGATTTTGTAACCGCTCTAGTTTATTTAGTTGTTCCTCAGATAAGTCTGGGTAACACGAATCAGCATAGTCTAAAATCGGTAACAGTAGTGAATGAGCTAGAGCAGTTTTGGTCTTTATAGGTAGGAAATATTTCCATCGTTTGAGCGATCCGATAGTGGCAAATAATTTACGGCTAACCTCAGCTATCTGTACTGACCAAGATAGGGAATTGTCTATAATAATACCAAGGTTCTTAATAGATGGACTCAGACTCAAATCGACGCCGCCAAACTGTATAGCAGGGAGGCTATTCTGGTCAAGTTTTTTTAGTTGCTTAGAGCCACCAATAATACTGACTTGTGACTTGGCAGGATTGACAGTTAAGCCAAAAGATTTGCTCCACCTACTAACATTCCGCAAATCTTCGTTAAGCTTATGAATAGCCTCACTAACATCATCAAACGGGGCGGCTAAGTAAATTTGAAGGTCGTCAGCATATAGATGAAAGGAAGAGCGAGAGATTTTGGGAAACTGAATTAATAAAAATGGAGAAAAGGAGAGGATAGAGGACACCACCTTGGGGAACACCGGCAGAAAGAGAGCAAAGGGAAGATGACTTGTCATTGGCTTGAACGTACTGTTGCCGATCACATAAATAGCTTCTGAACCACTCAGTGGCTTCAGGAGAGATATTTATTGAACGCAGAACAGCAACCAAGAGATCAGTATCAACAGAATTAAAGGCGTTGCTAAAGTCCAGCAAAGCAATGACTGTAAGATTTTGTTTGTCCATGCTAAGTCTGATATCGTCACAAACTTTAATCAAAGTAGTGACTGTGCTATGCCCGTTACGGAATCCAGACTGGAACTCGGATAATATATGGTTGTCAAATAGATATTGATTTAGTTGCTGAAAAACAATACGTTCCAAGACCTTTGACAAGAAAGGAAGGATGGAGATAGGACGGTAGTGAGAGAAGGATTTTGGATCTTTGGTTTTGGGTATGGGGATAACGCGGGCAATGCGCCACAAACTGGGAAAAGTGTTATGGGAAATAGAAAAATTTAAAATATGCGTAATGACTGGAACTAAGACTTCCAAGGGCAAATGCGGTTGATGCCATCATAACCAGAAGCATCAGATTTGATGGCTAGGATACTGTTTCTTACCTGGGATGGGGTTATAGGAGCAAAGTTAAAAGGAACGATTGTGGGAGACGGCAAGGAGTTGATATAATTCAATGTATTTGCCTTAATTGTGTTGTCCATAGGTGTTATTGAGGCAAAGTGTTTATTCAAGGCATCAACGTCTAGATTGCAATTCAAATCCTTACGTTGCCGGCCAATGCCTAGCGATTCCAGAAATTTCCACAACTTACGTGGGCTTAAGTTTTGTAAGCTCAGGTCAATATAGTTACGTTGCGCGTCCCTGCAAACTCTGCTACATCGGTTACGCAAGCTCTTATACCTTAAAAGATTCTGATCGGTGGGATTATGCTTATATTTGGATTTCGCCACATTTCTTTTAGTCATCAGTGACTTAATATCTGGCGTAAGCCATGGAGCGGGTAAGTGTTTTAATTTAATTGGCCGAAAAGGAGCGTGCTTGTCATAGAGCTCAGTTAAAATAGAATTAAATATCTCCAACTTGTCATCGATAGTTGTTGTGTTAAAAATGACGTTCCAGTCGATGTCATTGAGATCAACCAAGAACTCGTCATTATTAAATTTTTTAAAACTGCGTCGCATGACGACAGATGGCTTGGGCTTAGGGGGACGAACATTATAAGACAAATACATTAAATCATGGTAGGAAAAGGCGTCAGCAGGAAGTTGACCATGGATCATAACATGGTCAACGGAGGAAACAATCATAAGATCGAGTTGGGATGGGGCACAGTTCGGAAAAAAATGTGTAGGATTCGAAGGAAGTAATTTTAAATTTGAGCTATTAATGATGTTAAGGAGTTGTTTTGCTCGTAAATCATTTTTAATAATACAGGTATTAAAGTCTCCAAGAATTATGGTGTGATCAACGCTTGGCACATGTTTCTCCAATAAGGTCTCCAAAGTGTGAAAATAATCAATATGTAGCGAAGGGCTGTAAAATACCCCAAGTAATATCTTTAATCGACCAAGTAAAATTTCTATAAAAATATGTTCAGCAGTTTCAGAGTATTGCGATGGAGACTTACTAACAATTGTGAAAGGTAAGTGGTTGCGAATATAGATGGCTACACCACCACCACCTTTACCTGTACGGTCATTACGTATGAGATGGAAGTTAGGTATAGAGAAGGAGGAGGAAGGAAGGCAGGGTTTAAGGAATGTTTCAGAAATTAAAATCGCGTGCACGTTGGCGCAATCAAAGGAGGCTAATAAGTCAGGATAATGTGCAGGAACGGATTGGGCATTAATATGTAGGACATTGAAATTCTTGGGAAAATTGGAAAATGTGTCGACAAGTAGATTGGAAAGAGGAACGGAAGTACTATGAAAACTACTTACAGATGAAGATGATAAAGAACAAAATGAATCGTCGTTTGAGTTAGATGAAGCATTATAAACAAACATATTACATATACAATTAAATAAAATAAATAATAAAAAAAATAAAAAAATATGTAAAATAAATATAAATACTAATTTATATAATATAATAAATGTACCAAATAAAAAAATATATATATAAAATAAAATGTGCAAAGATCACATTATTCACCCTTCACCATCAGCAGTAACAAAAGAAAAAAAAATTAAAGCGGTAGGAGATTACATACAATATACCTTACAAGAGACACCAGTAATAATAAAAAACCTTACAATCACAGACTACTTACACAAACAGAAAAAAAAAAAAAAAAAGAAAACTATAATAAAAAAAAGGACAAAACTAATAAAGGTACTTCGTATCTACACTCTATACACTATAACAAAAATCACTAGAAAGTTAAAATATATATATATATATATATATATATATATATTGACTGTGGTAAAAATGAAACATAACAACTGAAGAATAAGTACACCAAAACTACACAAGATCATCGATAAATATATATATATAATATAATAGTAAATTTACTACATACTATATTATATACACTAGGAGAAAAAAAAAAGAAAAATCAACGATTATGATTACATAAAACAATAGTGTCTATGTAATTAAATTAATTTGTCATCTGTAACCGACACCAACAGTGTCAACTGTCAATATTACATGAGTAAAAATAAAAATAACAAAAACAATAAACTGTGCCTGTCAATTAAGATTCTAAGTTGAATAATTAATAAATAGTAAATTTATTTAAATAAATGAAGATTTATCACAAACTACCACAATTAGACATAAATAGAAAAAGCTACATTATTTAAACTAAGATAGATTTTATATCAAAATATAATTATGAACAAAATAGGTAATAAAACATTTATAATAATATGTGTACAGAAAACAATTCAACAACATGATTTATGAGAAGTGAAAACAAACTACCACAATCAGACAGAAAAAGCTACATTATTTAAATTAAGATATATTATATACCAAAATATAAGTAAAACATTTAAAATAATATGTATATAGAAAATAAATCAACAAACAACATAATTTATGAGAAGTGAAAAACAAACTACCACAATCAGACAGAAAAAGCTACATTATTTAAATTAATATATATCACAAACCAAAATATAATTATAAGCTAGATAAGTAGTTAAACATTTATAATGATATGTATATAGGAATAGGATAAAGTAACACTCAACACTATTTAAGAAAAGTGAATACTCACAAATAGTGAACACTATCTACTTTTTCACCACCCTCTTGGGCCTAATATGAGAGACCTTGCTATCCTTATGGCTGGGATTTGGCAGAATAGTAGTAGAGGGAGGGCTTGTGCCTAAGGGAGGGCCATCAGAGCATAACGGTGGTACAGCATCCACTGCAGTCACAGAAGTAATACATCTTCGGGATCCGTCCTCCCCAATAACATATATATTACCATCTTTGGTCCAGCATTTATTAATACCATAATGTTGGCGAGCCAACATAAATGCCTTATGCCTGTCCTTTGTTAAAAACTCTGACATAGTGATGCCAGTTTTCTTGAGGGCAGTTTTAGCATCTTTATTTATTAAAAATTCAATTTATTTCCATATTTATTGGTGTTAATTTAACATTTTTTCCTCAACATTTTTTAGGATTAGCTGGTATACCCCGTCGTTATTCTGATTACCCAGATAATTTTATATCATGAAACTATGAAAAAATGCTCAGAAAAAAGAAATGAAGAAAAAGATTTCAGAAATAATAAATAAAATGAATGAATGAAAAACTTAAGCCCACGTAAGTTGTGGAAATTTCTGGAATCGCTAGGCATTGGCCGGCAACGTAAGGATTTGAATTGCAATCTAGACGTTGATGCCTTGAATAAACACTTTGCCTCGATAACATCTATGGACAACACAATTAAATTGAAATATATCAACTCCTTGCCGTCTCCCACAATCGTTCCTTTTAACTTTGCTTCTATAACCTCATCCCAGGTAAGAAACAGTATCCTAGCCATCAAATCTGATGCTTCTGGTTATGATGGCATCAACCGCATTTGCCCTTGGAAATCTTAGTTCCAGTCATTACCCATATTTTAAATTTTTCTATTTCCCATAACACTTTTCCCAGTTTGTGGCGCATTGCCCGCGTTATCCCCATACCCAAAACCAAAGATCCAAAATCCTTCTCTCACTACCGTCCTATCTCCATCCTTCCTTTCTTGTCAAAGGTCTTGGAACGTATTGTTTTTCAGCAACTAAATCAATATCTATTTGACAACCATATATTATCCGAGTTCCAGTCTGGATTCCGTAACGGGCATAGCACAGTCACTACTTTGATTAAAGTTTGTGACGATATCAGACTTAGCATGGACAAACAAAATCTTACAGTCATTGCTTTGCTGGACTTTAGCAACGCCTTTAATTCTGTTGATACTGATCTCTTGGTTGCTGTTCTGCGTTCAATAAATATCTCTCCTGAAGCCACTGAGTGGTTCAGAAGCTATTTATGTGATCGGCAACAGTACGTTCAAGCCAATGACAAGTCATCTTCCCTTTGCTCTCTTTCTGCCGGTGTTCCCCAAGGTGGTGTCCTCTATCCTCTCCTTTTCTCCATTTTTATTAATTCAGTTTCCCAAAATCTCTCGCTCTTCCTTTCATCTATATGCTGACGACCTTCAAATTTACTTAGCCGCCCCGTTTGATGATGTTAGTGAGGCTATTCATAAGCTTAACGAAGATTTGCGGAATGTTAGTAGGTGGAGCAAATCTTTTGGCTTAACTGTCAATCCTGCCAAGTCACAAGTCAGTATTATTGGTGGCTCTAAGCAACTAAAAAAACTTGACCAGAATAGCCTCCCTGCTATACAGTTTGGCGGCGTCGATTTGAGTCTGAGTCCATCTATTAAGAACCTTGGTATTATTATAGACAATTCCCTATCTTGGTCAGTACAGATAGCTGAGGTTAGCCGTAAATTATTTGCCACTATCGGATCGCTCAAACGATGGAAATATTTCCTACCTATAAAGACCAAAACTGCTCTAGCTCATTCACTACTGTTACCGATTTTAGACTATGCTGATTCGTGTTACCCAGACTTATCTGAGGAACAACTAAATAAACTAGAGCGGTTACAAAATCTATGTATTAGATTTATCTTCGGTTTACGTAAATTTGATCATGTTTCTGATCATCGTCGTCAGCTTGGATGGCTTCCTATCCGACATCGCCGAAATTTCCGCATGCTGACTCTCCTCTATTCTGTCCTGTACAACTCTCTCTCTCCTACTTAAAAGATCGATTTTGTTTCCTAGGTGCCGATTCACTTCTTCACCTCCACCTTAGATCCCGTTGTGATAATCTCCTTAAATTACCAACTTCCCATACCCTATTTTATTCTAAGTCTTTTACTATGAAATCTGCAATTCTTTGGAATGAACTTCCTACAGAAGTTCGTCATTCCAAATGTCTATACAGTTTTAAAAATCGTCTGAAAGAGTACTTATTTAATTTAGTATAATAGTTTATATTTATTTATTTTTTTTAATATTATGTGTCGGAGACTAAGGTGATTGGGACCGGAGCTTGTTCCGATCCCACTTCTGATGTAGACAGATATGACCGACATCGTACTTCTAATTCGGGCGTGGTAATTATAAGAAATGTTATCTTACTCTTGACGTGAAGCTTGGAGCAGTGCCGTGGACTTGTGACCACAACTGTAGGCTTAAGGGATCCCTTTACAGTACTAACACTCGCCTTTCACTGCTCCAGCCCAGTATAATTGCAAATAGGTCTTAACCACATTTGTAATTGAAGTAGTCGAGGTTGGCCAGCGGTGGAGCACGAGTAGTGCACCGAGCCGTGGTAGAGCCTCGACTGAGCGTACGTCCGTGCGGTTGGTTTTATGTGATTGTCATCGATCGGTGCGACGTCAGAGTGACAGGCAACACCATCTGGTTTTGACAACTGGCAACTTAAATAATCTGCTTCCCTGATATATGTATATATTTTTGAACACGTTTTATGTATGTATGTATATATGTGTAAGTATATATTGTTTTTTTCAATATTTGTATGTATGTATGTATGTATGTGTAAAGTATATAAACATTAAACACATTTTATGTAAGTTTATTTTATATTATTGACTTAGTTTATTATATATTATATAATATGTAATTATATCCCTTTCGAGGGTAGGTGCAAAAAGTGACAACAGCTGATTTTTAGAGCTCTCATAGTTTATTAATTTTTAAAATGATTTTTACAAGTGCTTACTATATAAAAGTAATGAGTTAAGTTGTCTAACCTGCCAGCAGTGTGATTCCTTTAAAAATTTCCATCATTCTACAAGAAGTATAATTAAACAAGTGACCTCAAGTAACCTTGAAGCAACTGTGTAGTACATACTTTTTTAAAATATTCTCAAGCATTACCATGGATTCTATTAAGCACTCGATAGATGAGCTGACACAGCACTTCAATTTTCAAATGGCTGAATTTCAAAAAAGTTTAAACAATGCAAGCAACATGGCAAGCCCAACAACTAACATTACATCCCAGTTCAATACTTTTAGATCATTTGTATTGAATGCTCTGGAGGGGCTTCAGCTTCAGGTGCAGCTTCTTACTAGACAGTATGACAACATGGAAATGCGAAGTCGTAGAAAAATATTGTTAGTACATGGTGTCACTGAACAAAGAAATGAGGACACTGCATCGCAAGTGACCCAGGTGCTGGCCAAACATCTCAAAGTCTCAGATTTCTGTGCAGATGACTTCACTAGAGTCCAGCGCCTGGGTAAAATCTCTCCAGGGAAGTCAAGGCCCATTTTAGTCAAGTTCAGAGACCAATCGCTTAGGAATCAAATATGGTACTCAAAATCAACTCTTAAGAACACAGGTATTACTCTCTCTGAATTTCTAACCAAGGCCAGACATGAAACTTTTATGCTGGCAAGACAGCGGTTTGGTATCTCTAAATGCTGGACAAAAGACGGCTTTGTAATTGTTATTGGCCCGGACGGTAAGCGTCATACTATAGTTCACTGTGCGGAACTTGATTGTATATCCACCAATTTAGAACCTCGAAGTCAAGGTACATGCGCTCCCACTACTGTCAAGTCAGCTGCTGCAGCCAAGCCAACTGTTCGTCCAATGAGAAGAGTTGTAAAAAAGTAACCTGTTTGTTTACGCTTCTGTTTCACGATTTAGTGAAGTGGGTTTTTCCTATTAACACTAGAAGCGCCGCCGTCCCATTTTTGACCCAAACGCAAGGTTGATTGTATATAACTTTTTTATTTGTTAATTTATGTAGATGAATTTTTTTTACTATTACCAATTTTACACCTTTATTTAATTAAAAATATAAATAATTTTATAGCAGTCATACTTTTTGAAAAAAAATTAGATTTACCTAGAACTGCCGCTGGGTCATTTTTGTCCCGCCATTATTATTTTATTATTTGAGGATATAGTTTGACATATTTTCATGGAAAATGGAGGGGAAAGGGCAATGCGGGGGCGGAAAAAAATTTAATAGTAGGTTTAGCAGTCAATGCCTAAGTTTTTAGGGTTCTGTAGCTTTTAAGGAAAAAAAACCCTTATAAGATCATTTTTGTGTCCATCCGTCTGTCTGTGCCTTTATCTCAGGAATGCTTGGAGAAATCGAGTTGATATTCATATGAGTATATGAATATGAACTATATGACGAACTACAGTCCCTTGATTTCCTGAAAAAGCGCCCTTAAAAAAAGATATGACTATTTATATAGTAAAAAACATGTATTTCGACACTATAAAAGGAATCAAATTAATAAGGTACTTTCAGTTAACTTAGAATTATGAAATTTGGCAGCTAGCATCTACATGTAGTACTAGTACAGGAAAAAATCTGAAAACTATAAATTTATGTATAAATCTTTAAAAATAATAGCCTGAAAAGTGGGGTAAAATTGGTGTCAATACTAAATTTTGCCGCTAGTCCAAGTGAGGTATCAGATGAAAGGATGACTAAGCTAGGCTTGAATTTCAGAAAAACACTTGATACCAAATGTGGGCAATTGTAGGGTAGGTAGAGGGAACCTGGGAACCTAGTGCTATGCACTCCGCTGGCATTTTCCGCCGAATTCTGGAGGCATTACCACGCAATGTTATAAATCATCTGTGATGTATCACTGATGAAGAATATATTAATGCATTACTTGGCCTAATAATAATATTAACTAATTTCAATAACTTATAATTTTGTAAGAGTTATTCAGTTAGTTGTCACGCCCTTAGAACGTATTAGAAATATTTGATTCTTTTTTTGTGTTTTATTTTTTGGTACTTTTATGTTTGTAAAAGAATAAGAATTGATTATTAAATATGGTCTACATATTTTACGAATTATTTTAATAATATTTTTTTTTGTATTATACCAACAATCAACGTAATAAGTAGAATGGGACAAATTTGTCACGACGGCGGTTCAAGGGGGGTATCAATCTTCGGCACTTCTAGTGTTAAGTTATATGTTTTTGTTTTTTTTCTTTTTTTTTTTTAGTCCACACTTATCTACTATTTGTTTGGTTCTTAATATTCAATAATCTTGTTTTTAGTTAACTATATGTAAGTTTACCCACTATTTTCATTTTCTTTTTGTTAAGCGATATAAACAAACGCAATAATGACAGTCGACATCTACATAGTGATAGATAATATATGCCGCTAAAATCGTTTCGTTATACGATAACAAGTCTTGTGTATTTATGTAATTTTTCTTTTATTTTTTTTTATTATAGTAGTCAACTTTAAAATACTGCTGACGGTTGAACAAAGTGTCGCATTACAGTTCTATTTTATTTAATATTATTTTATATATATTGTCATTAATATTTATATATATCAATATTATTATTATTATTATAATTTTTATATATATATTTATATTATCTATATTTAAATATAATATAATATATACGTTTATATTATTTGTGTATTAATATTAAGTTATTGTTAGTATGCATAATAATGATAGTGTTTATAGTGGTAGTATATCTGATAATTCTTTTCACCAGTGCGTTTCTACAACATCCGACGATAGTTGCCATAGCATATCTGATCCTCTCAACTCAATATTAGACAGCAAACTTAAAAACTTTTCAAAAAATTTTAATGTAGTCCACATCAATGCGCAAAGCATACCAGCCCATTATCCAGACCTCCTTGACTCATTTAATGTAAGAGATGTTCATGCAGTACTCGTATCTGAGACATTTCTCAAACCCAGTTTACCATCAACTGCATATGCCCTACCGGGTTTTCACCTGATACGAAACGATAGGACAGGGAAAGGTGGAGGGGGAGTAGCTATTTATCTTAGGAGCCACATTCCCTTTTCAATATTAGATAAATCGCCTTCAGCTTACTCAAATTCATCGGAACATATCTTTATAGAGGTCCTATTTGGCACTCTTAAGATGTTACTTGGTGTCTTTTATAGTCCCACCTTACATGTGAATTATTTTGATTCGTTTGAGATTCTTTTAGAAAAGTATGTGCCAGAAGTTGACCACTCCATCATAATGGGTGACTTTAACACATGTCTCGTTAAGAAAGACACACGCTCAACTCGGCTTAAAACCATAATCAATAGCTCTAACCTAAATATCCTTCCGACGAATGCAACCCACCTCTTCCCTGGTTGCGTGCCATCCTTGCTGGACCTCATGGTTGTCTCATCAAACGAGCGCGTAGCTACCTTCGGACAAATCTCAGCGGAAGCGTTCTCCTATCACGACCTCGTTTACCTATCATACAAAATACGACCACCCAAGCTAAAGCCAACGGTAGTGATGCGAAGATCCTTCAATAACATCGACAACGAAAAATTTATGAGTGATCTTAGTCGTATTGACTGGGATTGCATTTTTAATGCAGGTACTATTAATGATAAATTAAATATTTTTAATTCCATATTAATTGAGCTTTTCGACATTCACGCGCCGCTTCGACCAATAAAAATAAAACATCTCCCTGCTCCGTGGTTAACGCAAGATATTAAGATACTTATGGTCAAACGAAATACTGCAAAGTCCAAATACAAAATGAATCCTACGGATGCAAATCTTCAGAGGTACAAAAAACTACGGAACAGATGTAACAAGGCTTGCAGAGATGCGCGACGTAACCATATTTTTACATCTATAGACCCCAGGAGTCCTGCAAAAACTTGGAAATTTCTGAATGCGATGGGAATAGGAGGTAGACGCACTCGGCATACACCAATCTTAAGCAACTGCATGGATTTAGATTCACTGAATAATTTCTTTACGAATGTCAATAAGATGGACGACATCACTAAATTAAACACCCTTCAATCACTGTCATTACTTCCGAATCCTTCACCTCCTTTCCTTTTCAAACCCATCTCTACGGCACAAATCCGTAAGCACGTGATAGCCATTAAATCGGATGCTACTGGCTATGATAATATTAGTCGTCGTATGATTATATTATCGCTTAATTATGTTCTTCCTGTCTTATCCCATATCTTTAACTTCTCCCTTTCGTCCAGTGAATTTCCTGATGCTTGGCGCCATGCACTAGTGATCCCTATCCCAAAAACATCCAAAACGTCCAATCCAACATCCTTCTCTAACCATAGGCCGATTTCCATTCTTCCCTTCCTGTCCAAAGTCCTCGAACGTATTGTTCATGAACAACTATACTTATTTTTACATAATAATAATATCCTTTCCCCTTTCCAATCAGGTTTCCGCCCTGGACATAGCACAGTAACTGCACTTAATAAAGTCTGTGATGATATTCGATTCGGTATTGACAACCAGCAAGTTACTCTACTTGTTCTGCTAGACTTTTCAAATGCCTTCAATTCTGTTGACTTTGATATATTGCTAGCCATATTAAAGTCCATAAATTTTTCCTCAACAGCTACTGAATGGTTTTCTTCATACCTTCGCGGCCGCAGACAGAGTGTCATACTGGATGGTAGACAATCCTCACTAAGCTATATTAGCGCTGGCGTGCCTCAGGGTGGTGTGCTGTCTCCCCTCCTTTTTTCCATTTTCATTAACACTCTCACTCCACATATATCGTCTTCTTATCATCTTTACGCTGATGATTTACAAATTTATACAACCGTAGCCACGAATGAAATTTCTAGCGCGGTTGCTAAAATTAACTCCGACCTTCAGCTAATAAGTATCTGGTGTAAAACATTTGGGCTTTCTTTAAACCCAAATAAATCTCAGCTATGTATTTTTGGAAACTCTAAACAACTGTTTAAATTACATGTACCTCTACCATCGGTTTCGCTTGATAATATATGTTTAGAGCCTAGTGAGAGTGTTGTGAACTTGGGGATCAGAATGGATAGCACATTTTCCTGGTCACCCCGCGTTTCTGAGCTTAGTCGTAGGGTTTTCTCCGCCTTAGGGGGACTAAGAAGATGGAAGAACCTCTTACCATTGAAAACCAAAATATCCTTAGCCCACACTCTTCTCCTTCCCATTCTAGATTACGCCGATTCTTGCTATCTGGATTTGTCTCAGCAACTGCTTAATAAGCTCGAGCGTCTGCAAAATGCTATAATAAGATTTATATTTGGACTTAAAAAGTACGACCATGTGTCACAGTTTCGTGCTCAACTGAAATGGCTCTCAATAAAATACAGGCGTAATCTACATTCCCTCACTCTCCTTTATACCATCCTTTTTCATCCTATTACTCCTTCGTACCTTAAAGAACGGTTTAAGTTCTTAGGGTCGAATTCCTTTCATGTCCAATGTCTCCGTTCCCGCACTGACAACCTCCTTCAAACACCTTTGTCCCGATCGAAATGCTATGGTGACTCCTTTACTGTCAAGACAGTAAAGCTCTGGAATGAGCTGCCGGTGAATATCAGAAAATCTCAGACGGTTGGAATATTTAAACGTCGTCTTAAACAATACTACCTGGAACAGTCTATAAACTGATTTTATTACACTTAGTTTATGTATGAATATTTGTGTATCTGTGTATATATGTATCTATGTATATATATGTATATATATATATATGTGTATCTATATATGTAATATTATTAATATATATGTTTATATTAAAGTAATCATAGTAAGTAGTTAGGTATATGTTTGTAGAAGATATTTTATTTTATTATTATAAGTAATACAATGCTTTTTGCACCGTTCTGCGTTTGTGTTCTACATATCCTGTAATGTCGGTTGCCTGTAAGAGATCGCTCTTAGCGATAAGGCCGCCATTGCACATTAATCTTATATATACTGTGTAGTCAAATGTATAGTCCAATTGTAAAAGTGCAATAAAGTGTTATTATTATTATTATTATTATTATATTTCATAAAATTTGCACCGAGACGTTATCCCCTTTCTCCTCATTACATTTTATCCGTAATGTTTCAAAGGTTGTCTGGTGGAGATTGCTTAAAGCAATAAGACCGCCTTTGCATACGTGTTTTTCTTTAAATTTTATTTGTGTTGTTCTTTCTATATATTTCTTTTATGTGTGCAATAAAGTATATTCTATTCTATTCTATTCTAAAATGATTCGTCACCGCTGAAATGCGTAAAAATGCTCAGAAAAAAGAAATGAAGAAAAAAATTTCAGAAATAATAAATAAAATTATTCCTCACCGTAAACCTTTTGATACTATAATAGTATGTTTTCCTTGGAATGTTCTTTCTCGACAAATATCTCGTCATCATTGAAATATAGTTAATAATACGATAATATATCCAATAAATAATAAGTTTATATTAAAATTATGAAATCATTTTACTAAACCAGTTACTAAGGTTATTACTCCAATAGCTCCTGTTAAGGGTCAAGGTCTATAGTCAACTAAGTGATAGGGATGATTATGATTAGACATTAATTTACTTCTCTAGAATAAAGAGTTCTTAAAATAGAAATTACATAAGATTGAATAATTGCTACGGCAATTCAAGAATTAATAATAAAATTTGAACAATAATTAAAATAATTAATAAATAATTAAGTATATTAATACCTGTATTACTTAATAAAGTTAAAAGTAAATGACCTGCAATTATATTAGCTGTTAATCGAACTGCTAAAGTTCCAGGTCGAATAATATTACTAATAGTTTCAATTAGTACTATAAAAGGTATTAAAATAGTTGGTGTTCCCTGAGGAATTATATGAATAAATATATGTTGTGTATTATTTAATCATCCATAAATTATAAATCTTAATCATAATGTTAAAGATAATGAAAGGGATATATTAAGATGACTTGTTCTAGTAAAAATATATGGGAATAAACCTAAAAAAATATTAAATAAAATAAAAAAGAATAATGAAATAAAAATAAAAGTTGATCCATTAATTCTATTTGGTTCTAATAAAGTTTTAAATTCATTATGAAGTTTATTAGAAATAAAATTTCATAATAAATAATGACGATTAGGAAAAAATCAGAAATATAAAGGAATAAATAATAATCCAATAAATGTTCTAATTCAATTAAATGGGAAATTAAATAAATTTGTTGAAGGATCAAAAATTGAAAAAAGATTATTTATCATTTTCAACAATTTTTTTTGAAATTATTTTTATTAATTTTTTTAAAATTAAAATTATTTTTATAATTAAAAATAAAATAATGTATAATTATAAAACTAATAAAAATAGAAATAAAAAATAATAATGAAATTATTCAATTGATAGGTATTATTTGAGGAATAAAAGAATATTACAAAAAGTAATAATTTAAATTTGACATATTTATGTTATTTATTAACTAATTCTTTATCATTAGAAGTAAATGCTAATTCACTATAAAATGGTTTAAGAGACCAGTACTTGCTTTCAATCATCTAATGAATAATTATTAATTCAATTAATAAAGTTTTTTATAGGGATTCTTTCAATAACAATAGGTATAAAACTATGATTTGCCCCACAAATTTCAGAACATTGACCATAATAAATTCCAGGACGATTAATAAAAAATCTAGTTTGATTTTTAATCGTCCTGGATTAGCGTCAATTTTTACTCCTAATGATGGAATTGTTCAAGAGTGAATTACATCTGTAGCTGTAACTAAAATACGAATTTGATTATTTATAGGTAAAATAATTCGATTATCAACATCTAAAAGTCGAAAATTATTTAAATTTTCATTAGATTGAATGAAAAATATATGAATCAAATTTATAGCGGTTGAGATGTGATACCACTATTTAATATGATCTTATTTATTTTACACTAAATGAGTAAAATTAAAAATCCAAATTTTGTGGAGAAATTGTCCAAATTTATTTAACTCACAGATACGTGAAGAGAAAATAATCACAGAAGGAAATAAAGAAATTTAAATAAATACCAATGGAAAATACAAGCTAAACTAGCACGTAATAGCAAGAAGTTAAGGTTGAGAATTGAATGCAAGCTAAGAGAGCAATGGATACACAAGTGAATGTCGCAAGCGATTCTAGCCGACTCTTTAAACGTGGCGATGCTCCATCCTTCCTTCCATATCTCCATCCTTCCTTTCTTGTCAAAGGTCTTGGAACGTATTGTTTTTCAGCAACTAAATCAATATCTATTTGACAACCATATATTATCCGAGTTCCAGTCTGGATTCCGTAACGGGCATAGCACAGTCACTACTTTGATTAAAGTTTGTGACGATATCAGACTTAGCATGGACAAACAAAATCTTACAGTCATTGCTTTGCTGGACTTTAGCAACGCCTTTAATTCTGTTGATACTGATCTCTTGGTTGCTGTTCTGCGTTCAATAAATATCTCTCCTGAAGCCACTGAGTGGTTCAGAAGCTATTTATGTGATCGGCAACAGTACGTTCAAGCCAATGACAAGTCATCTTCCCTTTGCTCTCTTTCTGCCGGTGTTCCCCAAGGTGGTGTCCTCTATCCTCTCCTTTTCTCCATTTTTATTAATTCAGTTTCCCAAAATCTCTCGCTCTTCCTTTCATCTATATGCTGACGACCTTCAAATTTACTTAGCCGCCCCGTTTGATGATGTTAGTGAGGCTATTCATAAGCTTAACGAAGATTTGCGGAATGTTAGTAGGTGGAGCAAATCTTTTGGCTTAACTGTCAATCCTGCCAAGTCACAAGTCAGTATTATTGGTGGCTCTAAGCAACTAAAAAAACTTGACCAGAATAGCCTCCCTGCTATACAGTTTGGCGGCGTCGATTTGAGTCTGAGTCCATCTATTAAGAACCTTGGTATTATTATAGACAATTCCCTATCTTGGTCAGTACAGATAGCTGAGGTTAGCCGTAAATTATTTGCCACTATCGGATCGCTCAAACGATGGAAATATTTCCTACCTATAAAGACCAAAACTGCTCTAGCTCATTCACTACTGTTACCGATTTTAGACTATGCTGATTCGTGTTACCCAGACTTATCTGAGGAACAACTAAATAAACTAGAGCGGTTACAAAATCTATGTATTAGATTTATCTTCGGTTTACGTAAATTTGATCATGTTTCTGATCATCGTCGTCAGCTTGGATGGCTTCCTATCCGACATCGCCGAAATTTCCGCATGCTGACTCTCCTCTATTCTATCCTGTACAACTCTCTCTCTCCTACTTAAAAGATCGATTTTGTTTCCTAGGTGCCGATTCACTTCTTCACCTCCACCTTAGATCCCGTTGTGATAATCTCCTTAAATTACCAACTTCCCATACCCTATTTTATTCTAAGTCTTTTACTATGAAATCTGCAATTCTTTGGAATGAACTTCCTACAGAAGTTCGTCATTCCAAATGTCTATACAGTTTTAAAAATCGTCTGAAAGAGTACTTATTTAATTTAGTATAATAGTTTATATTTATTTATTTTTTTTAATATTATGTGTCGGAGACTAAGGTGATTGGGACCGGAGCTTGTTCCGATCCCACTTCTGATGTAGACAGATATGACCGACATCGTACTTCTAATTCGGGCGTGGTAATTATAAGAAATGTTATCTTACTCTTGACGTGAAGCTTGGAGCAGTGCCGTGGACTTGTGACCACAACTGTAGGCTTAAGGGATCCCTTTACAGTACTAACACTCGCCTTTCACTGCTCCAGCCCAGTATAATTGCAAATAGGTCTTAACCACATTTGTAATTGAAGTAGTCGAGGTTGGCCAGCGGTGGAGCACGAGTAGTGCACCGAGCCGTGGTAGAGCCTCGACTGAGCGTACGTCCGTGCGGTTGGTTTTATGTGATTGTCATCGATCGGTGCGACGTCAGAGTGACAGGCAACACCATCTGGTTTTGACAACTGGCAACTTAAATAATCTGCTTCCCTGATATATGTATATATTTTTGAACACGTTTTATGTATGTATGTATATATGTGTAAGTATATATTGTTTTTTTCAATATTTGTATGTATGTATGTATGTATGTGTAAAGTATATAAACATTAAACACATTTTATGTAAGTTTATTTTATATTATTGACTTAGTTTATTATATATTATATAATATGTAATTATATCCCTTTCGAGGGTAGGTGCAAAAAGTGACAACAGCTGATTTTTAGAGCTCTCATAGTTTATTAATTTTTAAAATGATTTTTACAAGTGCTTACTATATAAAAGTAATGAGTTAAGTTGTCTAACCTGCCAGCAGTGTGATTCCTTTAAAAATTTCCATCATTCTACAAGAAGTATAATTAAACAAGTGACCTCAAGTAACCTTGAAGCAACTGTGTAGTACATACTTTTTTAAAATATTCTCAAGCATTACCATGGATTCTATTAAGCACTCGATAGATGAGCTGACACAGCACTTCAATTTTCAAATGGCTGAATTTCAAAAAAGTTTAAACAATGCAAGCAACATGGCAAGCCCAACAACTAACATTACATCCCAGTTCAATACTTTTAGATCATTTGTATTGAATGCTCTGGAGGGGCTTCAGCTTCAGGTGCAGCTTCTTACTAGACAGTATGACAACATGGAAATGCGAAGTCGTAGAAAAATATTGTTAGTACATGGTGTCACTGAACAAAGAAATGAGGACACTGCATCGCAAGTGACCCAGGTGCTGGCCAAACATCTCAAAGTCTCAGATTTCTGTGCAGATGACTTCACTAGAGTCCAGCGCCTGGGTAAAATCTCTCCAGGGAAGTCAAGGCCCATTTTAGTCAAGTTCAGAGACCAATCGCTTAGGAATCAAATATGGTACTCAAAATCAACTCTTAAGAACACAGGTATTACTCTCTCTGAATTTCTAACCAAGGCCAGACATGAAACTTTTATGCTGGCAAGACAGCGGTTTGGTATCTCTAAATGCTGGACAAAAGACGGCTTTGTAATTGTTATTGGCCCGGACGGTAAGCGTCATACTATAGTTCACTGTGCGGAACTTGATTGTATATCCACCAATTTAGAACCTCGAAGTCAAGGTACATGCGCTCCCACTACTGTCAAGTCAGCTGCTGCAGCCAAGCCAACTGTTCGTCCAATGAGAAGAGTTGTAAAAAAGTAACCTGTTTGTTTACGCTTCTGTTTCACGATTTAGTGAAGTGGGTTTTTCCTATTAAGTTATATGTTTTTGTTTTTTTTCTTTTTTTTTTTTAGTCCACACTTATCTACTATTTGTTTGGTTCTTAATATTCAATAATCTTGTTTTTAGTTAACTATATGTAAGTTTACCCACTATTTTCATTTTCTTTTTGTTAAGCGATATAAACAAACGCAATAATGACAGTCGACATCTACATAGTGATAGATAATATATGCCGCTAAAATCGTTTCGTTATACGATAACAAGTCTTGTGTATTTATGTAATTTTTCTTTTATTTTTTTTTATTATAGTAGTCAACTTTAAAATACTGCTGACGGTTGAACAAAGTGTCGCATTACAGTTCTATTTTATTTAATATTATTTTATATATATTGTCATTAATATTTATATATATCAATATTATTATTATTATTATAATTTTTATATATATATTTATATTATCTATATTTAAATATAATATAATATATACGTTTATATTATTTGTGTATTAATATTAAGTTATTGTTAGTATGCATAATAATGATAGTGTTTATAGTGGTAGTATATCTGATAATTCTTTTCACCAGTGCGTTTCTACAACATCCGACGATAGTTGCCATAGCATATCTGATCCTCTCAACTCAATATTAGACAGCAAACTTAAAAACTTTTCAAAAAATTTTAATGTAGTCCACATCAATGCGCAAAGCATACCAGCCCATTATCCAGACCTCCTTGACTCATTTAATGTAAGAGATGTTCATGCAGTACTCGTATCTGAGACATTTCTCAAACCCAGTTTACCATCAACTGCATATGCCCTACCGGGTTTTCACCTGATACGAAACGATAGGACAGGGAAAGGTGGAGGGGGAGTAGCTATTTATCTTAGGAGCCACATTCCCTTTTCAATATTAGATAAATCGCCTTCAGCTTACTCAAATTCATCGGAACATATCTTTATAGAGGTCCTATTTGGCACTCTTAAGATGTTACTTGGTGTCTTTTATAGTCCCACCTTACATGTGAATTATTTTGATTCGTTTGAGATTCTTTTAGAAAAGTATGTGCCAGAAGTTGACCACTCCATCATAATGGGTGACTTTAACACATGTCTCGTTAAGAAAGACACACGCTCAACTCGGCTTAAAACCATAATCAATAGCTCTAACCTAAATATCCTTCCGACGAATGCAACCCACCTCTTCCCTGGTTGCGTGCCATCCTTGCTGGACCTCATGGTTGTCTCATCAAACGAGCGCGTAGCTACCTTCGGACAAATCTCAGCGGAAGCGTTCTCCTATCACGACCTCGTTTACCTATCATACAAAATACGACCACCCAAGCTAAAGCCAACGGTAGTGATGCGAAGATCCTTCAATAACATCGACAACGAAAAATTTATGAGTGATCTTAGTCGTATTGACTGGGATTGCATTTTTAATGCAGGTACTATTAATGATAAATTAAATATTTTTAATTCCATATTAATTGAGCTTTTCGACATTCACGCGCCGCTTCGACCAATAAAAATAAAACATCTCCCTGCTCCGTGGTTAACGCAAGATATTAAGATACTTATGGTCAAACGAAATACTGCAAAGTCCAAATACAAAATGAATCCTACGGATGCAAATCTTCAGAGGTACAAAAAACTACGGAACAGATGTAACAAGGCTTGCAGAGATGCGCGACGTAACCATATTTTTACATCTATAGACCCCAGGAGTCCTGCAAAAACTTGGAAATTTCTGAATGCGATGGGAATAGGAGGTAGACGCACTCGGCATACACCAATCTTAAGCAACTGCATGGATTTAGATTCACTGAATAATTTCTTTACGAATGTCAATAAGATGGACGACATCACTAAATTAAACACCCTTCAATCACTGTCATTACTTCCGAATCCTTCACCTCCTTTCCTTTTCAAACCCATCTCTACGGCACAAATCCGTAAGCACGTGATAGCCATTAAATCGGATGCTACTGGCTATGATAATATTAGTCGTCGTATGATTATATTATCGCTTAATTATGTTCTTCCTGTCTTATCCCATATCTTTAACTTCTCCCTTTCGTCCAGTGAATTTCCTGATGCTTGGCGCCATGCACTAGTGATCCCTATCCCAAAAACATCCAAAACGTCCAATCCAACATCCTTCTCTAACCATAGGCCGATTTCCATTCTTCCCTTCCTGTCCAAAGTCCTCGAACGTATTGTTCATGAACAACTATACTTATTTTTACATAATAATAATATCCTTTCCCCTTTCCAATCAGGTTTCCGCCCTGGACATAGCACAGTAACTGCACTTAATAAAGTCTGTGATGATATTCGATTCAGTATTGACAACCAGCAAGTTACTCTACTTGTTCTGCTAGACTTTTCAAATGCCTTCAATTCTGTTGACTTTGATATATTGCTAGCCATATTAAAGTCCATAAATTTTTCCTCAACAGCTACTGAATGGTTTTCTTCATACCTTCGCGGCCGCAGACAGAGTGTCATACTGGATGGTAGACAATCCTCACTAAGCTATATTAGCGCTGGCGTGCCTCAGGGTGGTGTGCTGTCTCCCCTCCTTTTTTCCATTTTCATTAACACTCTCACTCCACATATATCGTCTTCTTATCATCTTTACGCTGATGATTTACAAATTTATACAACCGTAGCCACGAATGAAATTTCTAGCGCGGTTGCTAAAATTAACTCCGACCTTCAGCTAATAAGTATCTGGTGTAAAACATTTGGGCTTTCTTTAAACCCAAATAAATCTCAGCTATGTATTTTTGGAAACTCTAAACAACTGTTTAAATTACATGTACCTCTACCATCGGTTTCGCTTGATAATATATGTTTAGAGCCTAGTGAGAGTGTTGTGAACTTGGGGATCAGAATGGATAGCACATTTTCCTGGTCACCCCGCGTTTCTGAGCTTAGTCGTAGGGTTTTCTCCGCCTTAGGGGGACTAAGAAGATGGAAGAACCTCTTACCATTGAAAACCAAAATATCCTTAGCCCACACTCTTCTCCTTCCCATTCTAGATTACGCCGATTCTTGCTATCTGGATTTGTCTCAGCAACTGCTTAATAAGCTCGAGCGTCTGCAAAATGCTATAATAAGATTTATATTTGGACTTAAAAAGTACGACCATGTGTCACAGTTTCGTGCTCAACTGAAATGGCTCTCAATAAAATACAGGCGTAATCTACATTCCCTCACTCTCCTTTATACCATCCTTTTTCATCCTATTACTCCTTCGTACCTTAAAGAACGGTTTAAGTTCTTAGGGTCGAATTCCTTTCATGTCCAATGTCTCCGTTCCCGCACTGACAACCTCCTTCAAACACCTTTGTCCCGATCGAAATGCTATGGTGACTCCTTTACTGTCAAGACAGTAAAGCTCTGGAATGAGCTGCCGGTGAATATCAGAAAATCTCAGACGGTTGGAATATTTAAACGTCGTCTTAAACAATACTACCTGGAACAGTCTATAAACTGATTTTATTACACTTAGTTTATGTATGAATATTTGTGTATCTATGTATATATGTATCTATGTATATATGTATCTATGTATATATATGTATATATATATATATATGTGTATCTATATATGTAATATTATTAATATATATGTTTATATTAAAGTAATCATAGTAAGTAGTTAGGTATATGTTTGTAGAAGATATTTTATTTTATTATTATAAGTAATACAATGCTTTTTGCACCGTTCTGCGTTTGTGTTCTACATATCCTGTAATGTCGGTTGCCTGTAAGAGATCGCTCTTAGCGATAAGGCCGCCATTGCACATTAATCTTATATATACTGTGTAGTCAAATGTATAGTCCAATTGTAAAAGTGCAATAAAGTGTTATTATTATTATTATTATTATTATTATATTTCATAAAATTTGCACTGAGACGTTATCCCCTTTCTCCTCATTACATTTTATCCGTAATGTTTCAAAGGTTGTCTGGTGGAGATTGCTTAAAGCAATAAGACCGCCTTTGCATACGTGTTTTTCTTTAAATTTTATTTGTGTTGTTCTTTCTATATATTTCTTTTATGTGTGCAATAAAGTATATTCTATTCTATTCTATTCTAAAATGATTCCTCACCGCTGAAATGCGTAAAAATGCTCAGAAAAAAGAAATGAAGAAAAAAATTTCAGAAATAATAAATAAAATTATTCCTCACCGTAAACCTTTTGATACTATAATAGTATGTTTTCCTTGGAATGTTCTTTCTCGACAAATATCTCGTCATCATTGAAATATAGTTAATAATACGATAATATATCCAATAAATAATAAGTTTATATTAAAATTATGAAATCATTTTACTAAACCAGTTACTAAGGTTATTACTCCAATAGCTCCTGTTAAGGGTCAAGGTCTATAGTCAACTAAGTGATAGGGATGATTATGATTAGACATTAATTTACTTCTCTAGAATAAAGAGTTCTTAAAATAGAAATTACATAAGATTGAATAATTGCTACGGCAATTCAAGAATTAATAATAAAATTTGAACAATAATTAAAATAATTAATAAATAATTAAGTATATTAATACCTGTATTACTTAATAAAGTTAAAAGTAAATGACCTGCAATTATATTAGCTGTTAATCGAACTGCTAAAGTTCCAGGTCGAATAATATTACTAATAGTTTCAATTAGTACTATAAAAGGTATTAAAATAGTTGGTGTTCCCTGAGGAATTATATGAATAAATATATGTTGTGTATTATTTAATCATCCATAAATTATAAATCTTAATCATAATGTTAAAGATAATGAAAGGGATATATTAAGATGACTTGTTCTAGTAAAAATATATGGGAATAAACCTAAAAAAATATTAAATAAAATAAAAAAGAATAATGAAATAAAAATAAAAGTTGATCCATTAATTCTATTTGGTTCTAATAAAGTTTTAAATTCATTATGAAGTTTATTAGAAATAAAATTTCATAATAAATAATGACGATTAGGAAAAAATCCGAAATATAAAGGAATAAATAATAATCCAATAAATGTTCTAATTCAATTAAATGGGAAATTAAATAAATTTGTTGAAGGATCAAAAATTGAAAAAAGATTATTTATCATTTTCAACAATTTTTTTTGAAATTATTTTTATTAATTTTTTTAAAATTAAAATTATTTTTATAATTAAAAATAAAATAATGTATAATTATAAAACTAATAAAAATAGAAATAAAAAATAATAATGAAATTATTCAATTGATAGGTATTATTTGAGGAATAAAAGAATATTACAAAAAGTAATAATTTAAATTTGACATATTTATGTTATTTATTAACTAATTCTTTATCATTAGAAGTAAATGCTAATTCACTATAAAATGGTTTAAGAGACCAGTACTTGCTTTCAATCATCTAATGAATAATTATTAATTCAATTAATAAAGTTTTTTATAGGGATTCTTTCAATAACAATAGGTATAAAACTATGATTTGCCCCACAAATTTCAGAACATTGACCATAATAAATTCCAGGACGATTAATAAAAAATCTAGTTTGATTTAATCGTCCTGGATTAGCGTCAATTTTTACTCCTAATGATGGAATTGTTCAAGAGTGAATTACATCTGTAGCTGTAACTAAAATACGAATTTGATTATTTATAGGTAAAATAATTCGATTATCAACATCTAAAAGTCGAAAATTATTTAAATTTTCATTAGATTGAATGAAAAATATATGAATCAAATTTATAGCGGTTGAGATGTGATACCACTATTTAATATGATCTTATTTATTTTACACTAAATGAGTAAAATTAAAAATCCAAATTTTGTGGAGAAATTGTCCAAATTTATTTAACTCACAGATACGTGAAGAGAAAATAATCACAGAAGGAAATAAAGAAATTTAAATAAATACCAATGGAAAATACAAGCTAAACTAGCACGTAATAGCAAGAAGTTAAGGTTGAGAATTGAATGCAAGCTAAGAGAGCAATGGATACACAAGTGAATGTCGCAAGCGATTCTAGCCGACTCTTTAAACGTGGCGATGCTCCATCCTTCCTTCCATATCTCCATCCATCCTTTCTTGTCAAAGGTCTTGGAACGTATTGTTTTTCAGCAACTAAATCAATATCTATTTGACAACCATATATTATCCGAGTTCCAGTCTGGATTCCGTAACGGGCATAGCACAGTCACTACTTTGATTAAAGTTTGTGACGATATCAGACTTAGCATGGACAAACAAAATCTTACAGTCATTGCTTTGCTGGACTTTAGCAACGCCTTTAATTCTGTTGATACTGATCTCTTGGTTGCTGTTCTGCGTTCAATAAATATCTCTCCTGAAGCCACTGAGTGGTTCAGAAGCTATTTATGTGATCGGCAACAGTACGTTCAAGCCAATGACAAGTCATCTTCCCTTTGCTCTCTTTCTGCCGGTGTTCCCCAAGGTGGTGTCCTCTATCCTCTCCTTTTCTCCATTTTTATTAATTCAGTTTCCCAAAATCTCTCGCTCTTCCTTTCATCTATATGCTGACGACCTTCAAATTTACTTAGCCGCCCCGTTTGATGATGTTAGTGAGGCTATTCATAAGCTTAACGAAGATTTGCGGAATGTTAGTAGGTGGAGCAAATCTTTTGGCTTAACTGTCAATCCTGCCAAGTCACAAGTCAGTATTATTGGTGGCTCTAAGCAACTAAAAAAACTTGACCAGAATAGCCTCCCTGCTATACAGTTTGGCGGCGTCGATTTGAGTCTGAGTCCATCTATTAAGAACCTTGGTATTATTATAGACAATTCCCTATCTTGGTCAGTACAGATAGCTGAGGTTAGCCGTAAATTATTTGCCACTATCGGATCGCTCAAACGATGGAAATATTTCCTACCTATAAAGACCAAAACTGCTCTAGCTCATTCACTACTGTTACCGATTTTAGACTATGCTGATTCGTGTTACCCAGACTTATCTGAGGAACAACTAAATAAACTAGAGCGGTTACAAAATCTATGTATTAGATTTATCTTCGGTTTACGTAAATTTGATCATGTTTCTGATCATCGTCGTCAGCTTGGATGGCTTCCTATCCGACATCGCCGAAATTTCCGCATGCTGACTCTCCTCTATTCTATCCTGTACAACTCTCTCTCTCCTACTTAAAAGATCGATTTTGTTTCCTAGGTGCCGATTCACTTCTTCACCTCCACCTTAGATCCCGTTGTGATAATCTCCTTAAATTACCAACTTCCCATACCCTATTTTATTCTAAGTCTTTTACTATGAAATCTGCAATTCTTTGGAATGAACTTCCTACAGAAGTTCGTCATTCCAAATGTCTATACAGTTTTAAAAATCGTCTGAAAGAGTACTTATTTAATTTAGTATAATAGTTTATATTTATTTATTTTTTTTAATATTATGTGTCGGAGACTAAGGTGATTGGGACCGGAGCTTGTTCCGATCCCACTTCTGATGTAGACAGATATGACCGACATCGTACTTCTAATTCGGGCGTGGTAATTATAAGAAATGTTATCTTACTCTTGACGTGAAGCTTGGAGCAGTGCCGTGGACTTGTGACCACAACTGTAGGCTTAAGGGATCCCTTTACAGTACTAACACTCGCCTTTCACTGCTCCAGCCCAGTATAATTGCAAATAGGTCTTAACCACATTTGTAATTGAAGTAGTCGAGGTTGGCCAGCGGTGGAGCACGAGTAGTGCACCGAGCCGTGGTAGAGCCTCGACTGAGCGTACGTCCGTGCGGTTGGTTTTATGTGATTGTCATCGATCGGTGCGACGTCAGAGTGACAGGCAACACCATCTGGTTTTGACAACTGGCAACTTAAATAATCTGCTTCCCTGATATATGTATATATTTTTGAACACGTTTTATGTATGTATGTATATATGTGTAAGTATATATTGTTTTTTTCAATATTTGTATGTATGTATGTATGTATGTGTAAAGTATATAAACATTAAACACATTTTATGTAAGTTTATTTTATATTATTGACTTAGTTTATTATATATTATATAATATGTAATTATATTTCATAAAATTTGCACTGAGACGTTATCCCCTTTCTCCTCATTACATTTTATCCGTAATGTTTCAAAGGTTGTCTGGTGGAGATTGCTTAAAGCAATAAGACCGCCTTTGCATACGTGTTTTTCTTTAAATTTTATTTGTGTTGTTCTTTCTATATATTTCTTTTATGTGTGCAATAAAGTATATTCTATTCTATTCTATTCTAAAATGATTCCTCACCGCTGAAATGCGTAAAAATGCTCAGAAAAAAGAAATGAAGAAAAAAATTTCAGAAATAATAAATAAAATTATTCCTCACCGTAAACCTTTTGATACTATAATAGTATGTTTTCCTTGGAATGTTCTTTCTCGACAAATATCTCGTCATCATTGAAATATAGTTAATAATACGATAATATATCCAATAAATAATAAGTTTATATTAAAATTATGAAATCATTTTACTAAACCAGTTACTAAGGTTATTACTCCAATAGCTCCTGTTAAGGGTCAAGGTCTATAGTCAACTAAGTGATAGGGATGATTATGATTAGACATTAATTTACTTCTCTAGAATAAAGAGTTCTTAAAATAGAAATTACATAAGATTGAATAATTGCTACGGCAATTCAAGAATTAATAATAAAATTTGAACAATAATTAAAATAATTAATAAATAATTAAGTATATTAATACCTGTATTACTTAATAAAGTTAAAAGTAAATGACCTGCAATTATATTAGCTGTTAATCGAACTGCTAAAGTTCCAGGTCGAATAATATTACTAATAGTTTCAATTAGTACTATAAAAGGTATTAAAATAGTTGGTGTTCCCTGAGGAATTATATGAATAAATATATGTTGTGTATTATTTAATCATCCATAAATTATAAATCTTAATCATAATGTTAAAGATAATGAAAGGGATATATTAAGATGACTTGTTCTAGTAAAAATATATGGGAATAAACCTAAAAAAATATTAAATAAAATAAAAAAGAATAATGAAATAAAAATAAAAGTTGATCCATTAATTCTATTTGGTTCTAATAAAGTTTTAAATTCATTATGAAGTTTATTAGAAATAAAATTTCATAATAAATAATGACGATTAGGAAAAAATCCGAAATATAAAGGAATAAATAATAATCCAATAAATGTTCTAATTCAATTAAATGGGAAATTAAATAAATTTGTTGAAGGATCAAAAATTGAAAAAAGATTATTTATCATTTTCAACAATTTTTTTTGAAATTATTTTTATTAATTTTTTTAAAATTAAAATTATTTTTATAATTAAAAATAAAATAATGTATAATTATAAAACTAATAAAAATAGAAATAAAAAATAATAATGAAATTATTCAATTGATAGGTATTATTTGAGGAATAAAAGAATATTACAAAAAGTAATAATTTAAATTTGACATATTTATGTTATTTATTAACTAATTCTTTATCATTAGAAGTAAATGCTAATTCACTATAAAATGGTTTAAGAGACCAGTACTTGCTTTCAATCATCTAATGAATAATTATTAATTCAATTAATAAAGTTTTTTATAGGGATTCTTTCAATAACAATAGGTATAAAACTATGATTTGCCCCACAAATTTCAGAACATTGACCATAATAAATTCCAGGACGATTAATAAAAAATCTAGTTTGATTTAATCGTCCTGGATTAGCGTCAATTTTTACTCCTAATGATGGAATTGTTCAAGAGTGAATTACATCTGTAGCTGTAACTAAAATACGAATTTGATTATTTATAGGTAAAATAATTCGATTATCAACATCTAAAAGTCGAAAATTATTTAAATTTTCATTAGATTGAATGAAAAATATATGAATCAAATTTATAGCGGTTGAGATGTGATACCACTATTTAATATGATCTTATTTATTTTACACTAAATGAGTAAAATTAAAAATCCAATTTTTGTGGAGAAATTGTCCAAATTTATTTAACTCACAGATACGTGAAGAGAAAATAATCACAGAAGGAAATAAAGAAATTTAAATAAATACCAATGGAAAATACAAGCTAAACTAGCACGTAATAGCAAGAAGTTAAGGTTGAGAATTGAATGCAAGCTAAGAGAGCAATGGATACACAAGTGAATGTCGCAAGCGATTCTAGCCGACTCTTTAAACGTGGCGATGCTGGCTAGCAGCCTACGACACGCATAGCAAAAAAACTCGGAACAGGTTTGAATTGTTCCAATGCGCTGCGTCCGGATGATTCTAGTAAATATATTAATATTAATTTTGAATAAGTAATGTTCCCTACAGTACTCCCCCCCAGAGACCTGGTTAAGGGCGATAGTAGTCTGGAAACTTGACTCTTCTTCCGCTTCTCGTCCGCTTCTCAAGTGTCTGCTCCACGTCAGATTGAGAGATAGCCTTTGGTGCTGTTATTATCCTCTTTGATGCAGGAACGGCCTCTCTCGTAACATATGCGGGCTTGATCCTGTCCACACTAACGTTATTAGGCTTACCACATATGTCTATTTTGAAATATTTAGGAGTCCTCTTGAGAACCTTGTATGGGCCTGCATAAGGTGGTTCCAGTGGTTTGCGGACGTGGTCCTGCCGTAAAAAAACATGTGTTGTCTCTGCAAGGTCAGCTGGCATATAAAAAGGACCTGTCCTATGCCATGACGTGGGCTTCGGTGAGAGTCGTGCCATACCAGCACGAAGACGAGTGACCAGATTTGTGATATCTGCTGTCCTGTAATCCTCCGAGGGTGCAAGAAATTGCCCTGGAAGTCGAAGGAGCTCCCCGTAGACCAGCTCAGCCGCTGAAGCCTGAATATCATCCTTCCAAGCGCTACGGATGCCCAGCAGCACTAAGGGAAGTGCTTCCGTCCAGGTCGAAGAGGGATGGCACATGATAGCTGCCTTCAGCTGACGATGGAGTCTCTCGATCAAGCCGTTGGAAGCTGGATGATACGAAGTAGTCGTAAAGTGATGTGCACCAACCATGGCTGATAGTGCCTTGAAGAGATGCGACTCGAATTGCCGACCCCTATCAGTTGTAATTCGAAGAGGGCAACCAAATCTTGCTATCCAACCAGAGAGAAGAGCGGCAGCACAGGAATCAGCTGTGATGTCCTTAAGTGGGAATGCCTCAGGCCATCGTGTGAAACGGTCGATGACAGTAAGGCAATATCTGAAATCAGACGAAACAGTTAAAGGTCCGATGATGTCGAGGTGGATGTGTTCAAACCTCGATGTAGGAGTTGGAATTGAGGATAAGGGAGCAAGGGTATGACGGTGAACTTTGCTCTTTTGACAAAGTACACACTCTCGTGTCCACTCTCTACAGTCTTTGCGAATCCCTGGCCATACGAATCTCTGTGTAACCAGCCGCACTGTAGCTGTCCTACCAGGATGGCTCAAGCTGTGTGAAGTTTCAAAAACTTGTCGGCGAAACTTCTCAGTAATGAACGGGCGCGGAGAAGACATTGATACGTCACAGTATAACTTATGGTTAGAGTCTGGCAAATCTACCTTAGCCAGTTTTAACGATGAGCCTTTTTGAAGCAGACCTAGCAGTTCAGGATCAGTATCTTGAGCAAGTGCTAGAGCCTGGTAATCAATAGATCGACTCACCTCTTCCAGTCGTGACAGAGTATCAGCCACTACATTCAAACGTCCTGGTAAGTATTGAATAATAGTTGTGAACTGAGAAATATAATCAAAGTACCGATATTGGCGCGGTGAGCATTTCTCCCTGTTAATGTTGAATGCATATGTGAGAGGTTTATGATCCGTATGAATCACGAAGTTTCGAGCCTCAACCATGTGTCGAAAATATTTAATGGCTTCATAAATGGCTAACAGTTCTCTGTCGTAAGGACTATACTTCTTCTGCGCAGATGTTAATTTTTTAGAAAAGAAACCAAGAGGTTGCCATACGTTATTAACACGTTGTTGAAGAACTGCTCCAATTCCGACATCAGAAGCATCAGTGGCAATAGCTAGCTCTGCAGAAGGATCTGGGTGAGCCAGTAATGTGGCTTGAGATAAACAAGTCTTACATTTTTGAAAGGCTTCCATCATCTCCGGTGTCATAGTGATCGGCTTAGCTCCTTTCATCTTAGGTCCTAAAAGCGCAGCATCTAATGGTGCTTGGATATTTGCGGCATCGGGAATAAAACGCCGATAAAAATTGAACATACCGAGGAAACGTCGTAATTCCTTAGCAGTTTTCGGCACATTGCACTCCTGTATGCTCTTTACGTTCGTCTCTAAAGGTCGAGTCCCAGAATCTGACACTAGGTAACCAAGAAATTTTACCTGTCGCTGCCCGAAGACACACTTGGATGTGTTTATCAAAACACCATACTCTTTGAGCCTGGTGAAGAGTAGTCTGATGTGGCGCTGATGTTGTTCTTCAGAACTGGAAAATACCAAAATGTCGTCTAAGTAACCAAAACAAAAGTCATCAAAATCACGTAGCACTTCGTCCATGAACCTCTGAAAGGTTTGTGCTGCATTGCGCAGTCCGAAGGTCATGTACGGGAATTCAAAAAGTCCAAAAGGAGTTGTAATGGCTGTTTTGTGGATATCATTGACGTGTACTGGTATTTGATTGTACGCCTTGACTAGATCGATAGTTGAAAATACTGAACAACCAGAGAGTTGGTAGGAAAAATCTTGGATATGGCGTATCGGATACCTGTCAGGTACTGTGCGAGCATTGAGTGCTCTGTAATCACCACATGGTCTCCATCCGTCGTCCTTCTTCTTAACTAAGTGCAGAGCGGACGACCACGAACTGTTAGAGGAGCGGGCAGTTCCCTGTGACAGCATATCGTCAAATTCTTTTTTGGCTGCTTTCAGTCTAACTGGGTCTAAACGACGAGGTCTACTGGTAACCGGTGGTCCGGGAATGGTTTTGATGTAATGCACGGTATTATGCTTAGGTAAGGAAGACGTACCTGATGGTCTCGTTACCTCTGGAAACTCATGAAGCAGCTGATGATATTTTGATTCTCCCGAAATGGCTTCGACTGACGCAAGGTCATCGGAGATATTTTCTTTTATTGCTTGCACTGACAGAGTGGTATTTCCATCGACGAGTCGCTGACATCTGCAATCTACAAGAAGATTGTAAAATATCAAAAAATCTACGCCGATAATGGGCTTTGAAACATCAGCGATGGTAAATTTCCAGGTGAAAGTACGCTTTAGTCCTAGGTCTAAGTGTAACAATGTAGGACCGTAAGTATGAATGACTGTACCGTTCGCCGCCATGAGTTCATACTTTGTCTTGGTACAGGGCGCCTTGGTAGCCAACCGTGGAAAAACGCAGAGATCCGAGCCAGTATCAATGAGGAAAAGCATTTTTGAAATACGGTCGGTAATGAAAAGACGGCCTGTAGGTAAAGGGCAGACGTTGGCCGCTACTTCCGGCTGCCCAGAGAGTTTTCCGACTCTCCGTAATTACATGGCTGCACACATTTTTTAGCATTTGAACCAAATTTAAAATGGTACCAACACTTTTGCCGGGTAGTCGACTTCCTGCGATGTCTGGAATGGCTCCGGGAACGCTCTCTAAATTTTGATGAGACCGAGTTGTGACGTACCTGGGTCGAGAGTTCCGATACCTGCTTGGTCAGGAGTTGGATCTGCTTGGCCATTTCTTCCAACATGGAGGATGCAGGGGGTGTGGCCATCGCAGATGTGCTTGCGACCTGTGGTGATGAGGGTGCTATCTCATGCACCTTGTCTGCCAGGTCAGCTAATTTTTCGATAGGCAGATCAGGCTGTGAAGCTATAACTGTTTGAATGTTTTGTGGTAACCTACTCGACCATAATGTTTTTAAAAAATCCTTGGGGACAGATGAACCCGCAAGATCTTGCATGTATCGCAGAAACTGTGATGGCTTGCGATCACCTAGCTGCTCGTGCCTCAGCAACTGCATCACTTTCTTTTCTTGAGACGCAGACAATCTTTTAATCAGTTGCGTTTTAAGAGTGATGTATTTATCCGTCTCGGGAGGAGAAATGATAATATCCTTCACCTCGACAGCAAATTGATTATCTAACTGAGCGGCAACGTAATAAAATTTTGTAGTATCACTTGTTATATTAGATAAAGCAAACTGACCTTCAATTTGTGAAAACCAAAGGGCTGGTTCTTCCGGCCAGAATGGTGGAATACGCACGCCAATTCTGCACACGTTGGAAGTAGTCGCGTCCTCCATCTTGTATCAGAGGTCACTTGCCAAGGTCGTTAAAATGGCCTCCTGCCGTTTTAAATCTTCTTGCCAGCAGTAAACGTAGGTATTTATTGTAGTGCTCACCAATTTAGGGGTCACCAATATAGCGGTTGAGATGTGATACCACTATTTAATATGATCTTATTTATTTTACACTAAATGAGTAAAATTAAAAATCCAAATTTTGTGGAGAAATTGTCCAAATTTATTTCACTCACAGATACGTGAAGAGAAAATAATCACAGAAGGAAATAAAGAAATTTAAATAAATACCAATAGAAAATACAAGCTAAACTAGCACGTAATAGCAAGAAGTTAAGGTTGAGAATTGAATGCAAGCTAAGAGAGCAATGGATACACAAGTGAATGTCGCAAGCGATTCTAGCCGACTCTTTAAACGTGGCGATGCTGGCTAGCAGCCTACGACACGCATAGCAAAAAAACTCGGAACAGGTTTGAATTGTTCCAATGCGCTGCGTCCGGATGATTCTAGTAAATATATTAATATTAATTTTGAATAAGTAATGTTCCCTACATGGTCATGAAAAAAAATAATTTGTTCTATTAATGGAGAAGCTCTATTTTGGTAATTTAAATTAGATCAGGTTGCCATTTCTAAAAAAAGGATATTCCTTTATAAATGGGGTTTAAATCCATTACATATAATCTGCCATATTAGAAATTTCTTAAAATAGGAAGTTCATTATAAGAATGTTCAGAAGGAGGTAAATTTTGATATCATTCAATAGAGGATGGTATATTTAATGAAAATAGGATTATTCGTTGATTAATTATTGATTCTCAAATAATAATAATAATGAAAATTATGGAAAATAATGAAATATATGAACCAAATGAAGAAATAATAGGCCTAGTGTCCGGGGAACCGGCAAGCCAGGCACGCACTGAGGAGGTGCGGGTAGCCGCAATGGAGTTGTGGGAAACTCGGCTGGCAACACCAACTGCCGGCCTGAGGACGATCGAGGCTGTTCGTCCAGTGTTCCGCCAGTGGTTAGCGCGGCGTCACGGCGTCCTAACCTTCCGCATGACACAGGTGCTCACGGGGCATGGCTGCTTCGGGGGTTACTTGTGTCGGATCGCCGGGAGGGAGCCCGACGCTCGCTGCCACCACTGCGACGACTGCCTCGATGAGACGGCCCAGCACACGTTGGAGGTGTGCTCAGCCTGGGCGTCTCAACGTCGCGCTTGGCGCGACGTCATAGGGGACGACCTTTCCCTGCCGGCCGTGGTCAAGGCTATGGCCGGCAGCGAGACGTCGTGGGATGCGGTCTCATCCTTCTGCGAGGCAGTGGTGCTCGAGAAGGAGTCGGCGGAACGGACGAGGGAGGCTTTTGCCGAAGTCGCCATCCGCCGTAAGAGACCGGGTCGCCGGAGGGCGGCACACGATCGCCGCCTTCCGCCCTAATGTGCCAGAGGGCGGTCAGCTTGGGGAAGCTGGCCGCCTACCAACCTGGCCCGAGTAGGCGCGCGCAGGTTGCTCCCGCGCGCTACTCCGAGCAGGCCGTCGAGGGTGCCCACACACCCTTGACTCCGCGACCTGCCTAGCAGGCTCCCGCCGCCGCGTTTCGTGGACGATTCTAGTCCCCGCGTCTCGCGGTCAGTGGCGGTCGAGGAGGAGCATCGTGAGGTTTTAGTGGGTATTGGGATTGGCCTTAGCCGGTCCATGAGTCCCACATAACCCGCTCGAGTCCCCACTCGGGCCGGTATCCGTAAAAGGATTTCCTCACGTTAAAAAAAAAAAAAAAAAAATGTCAGGTTAGGTTGGGGTGCTTGGTCGGATGACCTCCTCGTGTGTTCACCCGCTGTTGGCCCTTTCTCGAATGCTTGTCGTTCGGGGGGGACGAACAGTGTTGCGGACCGGTGCACCCTGGGCGGCGAGTAATTGGTGCCTACAGGATTCGTCCTTGGGTAATGATTGCTCGCTGGCTAATAATCCGGCGTGGTTCTTCGCGTGTCCTCTGTCATGCAGAGGTCACAGTGTGAGGAACCGGAGGGCGTGCGTGGTGTGTACTCATCCTACCGCCACGCAGGTGCAGTGATGTGCCAGCGCCGAAAATATCGGAACTCCACTCTTGGTTGCGGTCATGTCTCGTAATCAGGAATGGAACTGAGGGCCTTGCCTTTACCGGCCGGGCTGCGAGGAAGAAAACCTCTTTAAAAAATTACCCCAACCCAAGCGGCGAAGCAGCGCGAGGGGTTCATGGCTGATGGGGAGATCAGTCGCTACTGCTGGTCCCGCCAGGGTACCAGCCGACACCCTGGCGTAATAGGCTTATCCGAGTACAGGGGGCACTGCTCGGATGGACCGTTTTTCCCCCACACTCGTGGGAACAAAATGGAAAATGTTAAATTAAAAACCCAAAATGATGACGTAGGGAGGCCCGAGGAGGGCGGTGATCTGTTGTTGCCCGAGATGGGCGGAGTAGTAGTTGTGCCCGAGAAAGGCGTAGGGAGTACTTTGCTCGAAAGGGGCAAAAGTCCGGCACTTGTGCCAATAGGAGGGGGGTTGAAGGATGCGCGAGTCGTGTTAGAGCGTCTGGACCATGAGGAGGTTGCCTCTATTATAAGAGATAGGTCCAGGTCGTCACTTTCGTCGCGAGGCCGTTTCTGGGCGGCTTCCGAGTCAGACGCCGATGGCGTGATGTCTGTTGGGTCGAACAGCTCCAATGCTATCGAGGGGGCTAAAGCGCAGTTCCGAAAGGACAGAAAGAGGCGCCATCACAGGAAGAGTAACTCTGAATCCTCGGATGCGGATGGGGAGACAGAGACAAGCCGAAAGCGAAGGTTGCTTCGGCCAGAGGGAGTCGTGGTCGTACCAAATATTCCTGATGAGAATATAGGGCTAGCTGCTGGAAAGAAGGCGCTAAACGATGCCAAGCGCGAGGAGCGCCGGCTGAGGGCGGAGGAGGAAGTTGCTGAAATCTCCGCGGCGATACAAACTAGAGCAAGTTCTAGGCTCTCGGATGTGCCCCTGGAACTTTGCGGTGAGGAGCACATGGTCTCCGACTTGCGTAGCCAAGTATCTGATAGCTTGGCTATAATCAATAGAGTCGCCTGCAAGTCGGGGAATCTGAAGGGCACATTTACTAGGGCCCTTAAAGACGCTGCCGGAGTTATCTCTTCTGCCGTTAATACTCTGGCAAAGAGGACGGCATCAGAGGAAGTGGATATCCTCAAGGCAACAAACTCGCGACTGCAGTCGGAGTTGGTGGAGTTGCGGAAGGAGTTTGCCCTTTTGAGAGCGGAGTTGGAGCGGTCTAGAGCATCGGACTTGCGACCCACTCCCACGGAGTCTATTGCTGTGGAGGACATAGTGGGCACTATGGTCTCCACCAGGCTGGAAGCCTTTAAAGATCGGCTACCACCGGAGAGAAATCTGCGACCTCCGCTAGCGGCGGACAAGCGCAAGGTGGATAGCCCAAAGCAGGCGCAAGTGGACCCTGTCGCATCCACTTTGATAGCGCCGGCTAATCCGGCACCAAAGGAGCAAAGGTCTAAAAAGGCCAAGAAGAAGAAAGGCCCGGTGAAGACCGCATCTACTGAGCCTCGACCTCTGCCACCCGCTCCGGCTGATATGTCTGAGGGCTGGACTGTAGTAGCCCGGAAGGGGGCCAAGAAGAGAAAGCCAGCTCCTAAGCCGAAAGCGCAAAAGGCTAAAGCGCAAAAGGAGCCAAAGTTGCGTCGTCCTAGATCGCAAGTTGTGACGACGAAGTTGCAGCCAGCCGTCGCCGACAAGATGTCGTATAGCGATGTCCTTACCCGGGTCAAGGAAAGTATAAAGTTGGAAGACCTGGGTATAGAGGACCTGAGATTCCGTGTTGCGTCTACTGGCGCTAGAATGCTAGGCGCTAGAATGCCTGGCGCCAACACTGCTGAGAAGGCGGATGCGCTAGCTGAGAAGTTGCGTGGGGTTCTCAGCCCCGAAGAGGTCCAGGTGTCGAGGCCAGTGAAATGTGCGGAATTGAGGGTGTTTGGCCTCGATGACTCCGCCACTGCTGAGGACGTGACGGCGGCAATAAGCCGAGTTTCCGGCTGTGCTGCGGGTAATATAAAAGTCGGAGAGATCCGACAGGACCGGGCCGGTCTAGGAATAGTATGGGTCCGATGTCCTGTCGGCGCAGCGCAGAAGATTAGCGGGGCGAGACTACTTGTTGGCTTCGTCTCTGCTGGAGTGAGGCTGTTGATGCCCCGTGCGCAACGTTGTTTCCGTTGCCACGAAGTGGGCCACATGGCTGCGAAGTGCAGTAGCCAGGTGGACCGGAGCAAACAGTGTTTCCAGTGTGGCCAGACCGGGCATCAGCAGAGATCGTGTTCGGCAGAGCCTCATTGTCCGGTGTGTGAGGCGGCGCAAAGGCCCGCTAATCACATGTTGGGGAATGCTGCCTGTGGAAAGGCTAGCACCAATAACGGTGGAAAGCGCAGACGAGTGCCGGCAACATCGGCCAGGTCTAATATCCCAGCTGGGCCTGAGGAGGTGCAACACATGGAAGACCAATAATGGCTCTCCGTGTGTTGCATGCGAACATTAACCACTGTGCTAGGGCCCAGGACTTATTGGTCCAAAGCCTGGCGCAGTGGTCTATCCAGGTGGCGGTTGTTTCGGAGCCCTACAGCGTTCCCGACAGAGACAACTATGTAGCCGACAACACCGGGGTGGTGACTATTATCACCCAGGTCGCCGCGGGCTCCCCGCCTTTCTCACGTGTAGAGAGAGGTGTGGGATGCGTCGCCGCACTTGTCGGCAACCTAGTTGTCGTAGGGGTCTACTTTTCCCCCAATCGAACTCTCGCGGAGTTTGAAGAGTTCCTTATACGATTGGGGGAAATGGTAGAGCGATTTCGTCCGGCGGAGATGTTGGTGGCCGGCGACCTCAACGCGAAGTCCAGCGTGTGGGGCTTCGCAACGACGGATGTGCGTGGTGTGACGCTGTCGGAGTGGGTTGTTGCCACCGGTTTGTCTGTGCTCAACCGAGCGACCAAGAACACGTGTGTGCGAAGGCTGGGCGGATCCGTCGTGGACGTTTCGGTCGCGAGCCCGGCCCTAGCATGTCGTGTTCGGGGCTGGCGAGTGCTGGATGATGTGGAGACTCTCTCGGATCACCTCTACATCTTGTACGAGATCTCCATACATCCTGCGGTGCCACCAGCCCCCAGTCCAAACTCGCGAGAGTACGGACCGCGGTGGCAACTGGGTCGTCTCGACAGGGAGTTGTTGGAGGAGGCCGCGATAGTGAAATCCTGGCGGCCCCAGAGCTTGGCGTCTGCAGAAGACGCCGCATCCTGGGCGCAGGGGGCGCTGACGCGTATCTGTGACGCGTCAATGCCCCGTTCCGGGCGCCGCCCTCAACGGCGGCAAGTGTACTGGTGGTCGTGGGAGATCGCGCAACTGCGTAACACCTGCGTTGCGGCGAGACGCCAGTACAGCCACTATCGCAGACGGGTACAGAAGGTGCAGGAGGAGGAAGACCGACTGTACCGCGTCTATGTCGAGGCGAGAACGCAGCTGCAGGAGGAGATCGGTCGTGTGAAAGGCGAGTCGCACGACCGGTTGATCGCGGGGATAGACTTAGACCCGTACGGCACACCTTACCGAATGGTGCTCGGTAGGTTACGGGCTTGGGCACCACCACTGACGCAGACACTCCAACCGGACGTACTCCGAGGGGTTCTGTCGTCGCTATTCCCGCAGCAGGCCAGTTTTGCACCACCCAGTATGGCCCGCCCTGCAGCGCGTGAGGAGGAAGAGGAGGACGACGAGGACAGCGTCACACCACCGGTGGAGGAGGAGGAGCTCGAAGAAGCTGTACGCCGATCTCGGCTCAAGAGCACCGCCCCGGGCTTGGATGGCATTCCCGGCCGGGCGCTAACTCTGGCCCTCAACACCTTAGGGCCCAGAGTGCGAGGACTATTCACTGCCTGTCTGGCTCAAGCCATAATTCCACAGCGGTGGAAGACAGGCAGGTTAGTCCTCATCAAGAAGGAGGGTCGCCCGGCGGATTCAGCCTCCGCCTACAGGCCCATCGTGCTCTTGAGCGAGATCGCCAAGCTAGTTGAGCGTGTTGTAGCCAGGAGGCTACAACACCATTTGGAGGGGACAGGTCCGGACCTCTCGGACCACCAGTATGGCTTCCGTAGGGGGCGATCGACGGTGGATGCCATACTGGAGGTAAAGTCCTATGCGCAGGATGCGGTGGCCCGAGGCAATGGAGTCTTGGCGGTGTCTTTAGACATCGCCAACGCCTTCAACTCCCTGCCATGGCCCTGCATAAAGGAGGCACTGTTATACTATCGTGTGCCTCCATACCTGCGCCGGTCCGGTAGGTCCGGTTGGTTGTCCGGTAGGTCTGTGACCTTTCCAGCTCCTGGAGGAGGTTGGAAGGAGTTCGTTGTGTCGGCCGGTGCTCCACAAGGATCGGTGCTGGGTCCGATCCTCTGGAACATCGGATACGACTGGGTGCTGCGGGGCGGCACCCTGAGGGGGATAAAGGTCCTCTGTTACGCCGATGACACGCTGGTCTTGGCGCAGCAGTGGACCTATCGAGAGGCGGCAGTCCTCGCGACTGCTGGAGTTGCGGAGGTAGTCGGCCGCATAAAGCGGCTGGGCTTGGAAGTCTCCCTCAACAAGTCCGAGGCAATCTACTTCCATGCTCCTCGAAAGGGCCCACCGGCAGATGCCCACATCGTCGTCGGTGGCGTCAAAATTGACGTTGCCCGGAGCATGAAGTACCTCGGACTTGTTCTGGATGGTCGGTGGAGTTTTCGGGGCCGCTTTACATCTTTGGCCCCGAAACTGTTGAAGACAGCGGCGGCACTGGCGCGCCTTTTGCCCAATGTGGATGGGCCGAGCGCCTCTAGCCGTCGGCTGTACACCGGAGTGGTCCGATCCGACCGGCACAACATCACTCTGCTGCGACGTGCGCAGAGGGTGATGGCCATCCGGGCGATACGGGGGTACCGGACCATCTCCGGTGAAGTGGCGTGCGTGCTGGCTGGAGTCATACCGTGGGACCTGGATGCTCTTTCTCTGGCGTCGGTCTATTGCCGGCGTCGAGGCCTAGCGTCCGGGGAACCGGCAAGCCAAGCACGCACTGAGGAGGCGCGGGTGGCCGCGGTTGAAATGTGGGACACTCGGCTGGCAAATCCATCTGCCGGCCTGAAGAAGATCGAGGCTGTTCGTCCAGTGTTCCGCCAGTGGTTAGCGCGGCGTCACGGCGTCCTAACCTTCCGCACGACACAGGTGCTCACGGGGCATGGCTGCTTCGGGGGTTACCTGTGTCGGATCGCCGGGAGGGAGCCCGACGCTCGCTGCCACCACTGCGACGACTGCCTCGACGAGACGGCCCAGCACACGTTGGAGGTGTGCTCAGCCTGGGCGTCTCAACGTCGCGCTTTGCGCGACGTCATAGGGGACGACCTTTCCCTGCCGGCCGTGGTCAAGGCTATGGCCGGCAGCGAGACGTCGTGGGATGCGGTCTCATCCTTCTGCGAGGCAGTGGTGCTCGAGAAGGAGTCGGCGGAACGGACGAGGGAGGCTTTTGCCGAAGTCGCCATCCGCCGTAAGAGACCGGGTCGCCGGAGGGCGGCACACGATCGCCGCCTTCCGCCCTAATGTGCCAGAGGGCGGTCAGCCTGGGGAAGCTGGCCGCCTACCAACCTGGCCCGAGTAGGCGCGCGCAGGTTGCTCCCGCGCGCTACTCCGAGCAGGCCGTCGAGGGTGCCCACACACCCTTGACTCCGCGACGTGCCTAGCAGGCTCCCGCCGCCGCGTTTCGTGGACGATTATAGTCCCCGCGTCTCGCGGCCAGTGGTGGTCGAGGAGGAGCATCGTGAGGTTTTAGTGGGTATTGGGATTGGCCTTCAGCCGGTCCACGAGTCCCACATAACCCGCTCGAGTCCCCACTCGGGCCGGTATCCGTCAAAAGGCCTTGGTGAAAGTTCCTTTAAGGTTGCCCGATCTGCTGGCAACCTTCCTTATCACCGCTAGGCTGTCCACCACCTGATTTTGTAGGTCAGACGCAAGTATGGCTTCGTCCTGCTCTTTCTCGGATGGTAGAGACATGTCCGAGAGCCTGGAGCTAGCCCTGGCCAGTACGGCCGCAGCGCTGTCAGACACCTCCTGTTCTGAACTCAGCGGCAACTCCTTCCTTTCTGCCTCACCGAGACCTTTCCGTCTCCTCATGGCAACCACTTTTGGCGCCGGTCTATCTGGCTCTCCTTCACCAGAAGACCCCGACTGATCGATCGGCTTCCGAGGCCTCTTCCGCCTGTCCTTCAGGTATTGTGCCCGTGTCCTTGACTTCTCCGACACCATCGACACAAAACTTTCAGTATCTGAGTCCTTTGACTCCAACGCTCCCCACAACCGTCCATATGATGATCCGGACCCTCGTCTCGACCTGACACTACCGACAGTCGACATTCCGTCATCAACGTCCAATCTGGTCAGAACCACTCTCGGCTCCTTCCACACTCCTACGTTCTGGCCATCACCAACTGACCCCTCCGCAGCGACACCAACGATCCAACGATCGACACCAGTTTCAACTGAATCCGAGCGAAGAAAACAGAAAAAATCGGTTTTCGCCACTTACCGCCCGCACCTTCCCGCGCATTCCCGCGGGTTGTATACCACCTTGAAGGCCCCTCGGAGCCCGAACGATCGACACCAGTTTCAACTGAATCCGAGCGGGGAAAACTGAAAAAATCGGTTTTCGCCACTTACCGCCATCGACACCAGTTTCAACTGAATCCGAGCGGGTAAAACTGAAAAAATTGGTTTTCGCCACTAACCGCCGGCACCTTCCCGCGCATTCCCGCGGGTTGTATACCACCTTGAAGGCCCCTCGAAGCCCGAACGATCGACACCAGTTTCAACTGAATCCGAGCGGGGAAAACTGAAAAAATCGGTTTTTTCCACTTACCGCCCGCACCTTCCCGCGCATTCCCGCGGGTTGTATACCACCTTGAAGGCCCCTCGGAGCCCGAACGATCGACACCAGTTTCAACTGAATCCGAGCGGGGAAAACTGAAAAAATAGGTTTTCGTCACTTACCGCCGGCACCTTCCCGCACATTCCCGCGGGTTGTATACCACCTTGAAGGCCCCTCGGAGCCCGAACGATCGACACCAGTTTCAACTGAATCCGAGCGGAGAAAAGTGAAAAAATCGGTTTTCGCCACTTACCGCCCGCACCTTCACCTTCCAACTTCGGGTTGTATACCACCTTGAAGGCCCCTCGGAGCCCGAACGATCGACACCAGTTTCAACTGAATCCGAGCGGGAAAAACTGAAAAAATCGGTTTTCGCCACTAACCGCCGGCACCTTCCCGCGCATTCCCGCGGGTTGTATACCACCTTGAAGGCCCCTCGAAGCCCGAACGATCGACACCAGTTTCAACTGAATCCGAGCGGGGAAAACTGAAAAAATCGGTTTTTTCCACTTACCGCCCGCACCTTCCCGCGCATTCCCGCGGGTTGTATACCACCTTGAAGGCCCCTCGGAGCCCGAACGATCGACACCAGTTTCAACTGAATCCGAGCGGGGAAAACTGAAAAAATAGGTTTTCGTCACTTACCGCCGGCACCTTCCCGCACATTCCCGCGGGTTGTATACCACCTTGAAGGCCCCTCGGAGCCCGAACGATCGACACCAGTTTCAACTGAATCCGAGCGGGGAAAAGTGAAAAAATCGGTTTTCGCCACTTACCGCCCGCACCTTCTCGCGCATTCCCGCGGGTTGTATACCACCTTGAAGGCCCCTCGGAGCCCGAACGATCGACACCAGTTTCAACTGAATCCGAGCGGGGAAAAGTGAAAAAATCGGTTTTCGCCACTTACCGCCCGCACCTTCACCTTCCAACTTCGGGTTGTATACCACCTTGAAGGCCCCTCGGAGCCCGAACGATCGACACCAGTTTCAACTGAATCCGAGCGGGGAAAACTGAAAAAATCGGTTTTCGCCACTAACCGCCGGCACCTTCCCGCGCATTCCCGCGGGTTGTATACCACCTTGAAGGCCCCTCGAAGCCCGAACGATCGACACCAGTTTCAACTGAATCCGAGCGGGGAAAACTGAAAAAATCGGTTTTCGCCACTTACCGCCCGCACCTTCCCGCGCATTCCCGCGGGTTGTATACCACCTTGAAGGCCCCTCGGAGCCCGAACGATCGACACCAGTTTCAACTGAATCCGAGCGGGGAAAACTGAAAAAATCGGTTTTCGCCACTAACCGCCGGCACCTTCCTGCGCATTCCCGCGGGTTGTATACCACCTTGAAGGCCCCTCGAAGCCCGAACGATCGACACCAGTTTCAACTGAATCCGAGCGGGGAAAACTGAAAAAATCGGTTTTTTCCACTTACCGCCCGCACCTTCCCGCGCATTCCCGCGGGTTGTATACCACCTTGAAGGCCCCTCGAAGCCCGAACGATCGACACCAGTTTCAACTGAATCCGAGCGGGGAAAACTGAAAAAATCGGTTTTTTCCACTTACCGCCCGCACCTTCCCGCGCATTCCCGCGGGTTGTATACCACCTTGAAGGCCCCTCGGAGCCCGAACGATCGACACCAGTTTCAACTGAATCCGAGCGGGGAAAAGTGAAAAAATCGGTTTTCGCCACTAACCGCCGGCACCTTCCCGCGCATTCCCGCGGGTTGTATACCACCTTGAAGGCCCCTCGAAGCCCGAACGATCGACACCAGTTTCAACTGAATCCGAGCGGGGAAAACTGAAAAAATCGGTTTTTTCCACTTACCGCCCGCACCTTCCCGCGCATTCCCGCGGGTTGTATACCACCTTGAAGGCCCCTCGGAGCCCGAACGATCGACACCAGTTTCAACTGAATCCGAGCGGGGAAAACTGAAAAAATCGGTTTTCGCCACTTACCGCCCGCACCTTCCCGCGCATTCCCGCGGGTTGTATACCAACTTGAAGGCCCCTCGGAGCCCGAACGATCGACACCAGTTTCAACTGAATCCGAGCGGGGAAAACTGAAAAAATAGGTTTTCGTCACTTACCGCCGGCACCTTCCCGCACATTCCCGCGGGTTGTATACCACCTTGAAGGCCCCTCGGAGCCCGAACGATCGACACCAGTTTCAACTGAATCCGAGCGGGGAAAAGTGAAAAAATCGGTTTTCGCCACTTACCGCCCGCACCTTCACCTTCCAACTTCGGGTTGTATACCACCTTGAAGGCCCCTCGGAGCCCGAACGATCGACACCAGTTTCAACTGAATCCGAGCGGGGAAAACTGAAAAAATCGGTTTTTTCCACTTACCGCCCGCACCTTCCCGCGCATTCCCGTGGGTTGTATACCACCTTGAAGGCCCCTCGAAGCCCGAACGATCGACACCAATTTCAACTGAATCCGAGCGGGGAAAACTGAAAAAATCGGTTTTTTCCACTTACCGCCCGCACCTTCCCGCGCATTCCCGCGGGTTGTATACCACCTTGAAGGCCCCTCGGAGCCCGAACGATCGACACCAGTTTCAACTGAATCCGAGTGGGGAAAACTGGAAAAATCGGTTTTTTCCACTTACCGCCCGCACCTTCCCGCGCATTCCCGCGGGTTGTATACCACCTTGAAGGCCCCTCGGAGCCCGAACGATCGACACCAGTTTCAACTGAATCCAAGCGGGGAAAACTGAAAAAATTGGTTTTTTCCACTTACCGCCCGCACCTTCCCGCGCATTCCCGCGGGTTGTATACCACCTTGAAGGCCCCTCGGAGCCCGAACGATCGACACCAGTTTCAACTGAATACGAGCGGGGAAAACTGAAAAAATCGGTTTTCGCCACTTACCGCCATCGACACCAGTTTCAACTGAATCCGAGCGGGGAAAACTGAAAAAATCGGTTTTCGCCACTTACCGCCCGCACCTTCTCGCGCATTCCCGCGGGTTGTATACCACCTTGAAGGCCCCTCGGAGCCCGAACGATCGACACCAGTTTCAACTGAATCCGAGCGGGGAAAAGTGAAAAAATCGGTTTTCGCCACTTACCGCCCGCACCTTCACCTTCCAACTTCGGGTTGTATACCACCTTGAAGGCCCCTCGGAGCCCGAACGATCGACACCAGTTTCAACTGAATCCGAGCGGGGAAAACTGAAAAAATCGGTTTTCGCCACTAACCGCCGGCACCTTCCCGCGCATTCCCGCGGGTTGTATACCACCTTGAAGGCCCCTCGAAGCCCGAACGATCGACACCAGTTTCAACTGAATCCGAGCGGGGAAAACTGAAAAAATCGGTTTTCGCCACTTACCGCCCGCACCTTCCCGCGCATTCCCGCGGGTTGTATACCACCTTGAAGGCCCCTCGGAGCCCGAACGATCGACACCAGTTTCAACTGAATCCGAGCGGGGAAAACTGAAAAAATAGGTTTTCGTCACTTACCGCCGGCACCTTCCCGCACATTCCCGCGGGTTGTATACCACCTTGAAGGCCCCTCGGAGCCCGAACGATCGACACCAGTTTCAACTGAATCCGAGCGGGGAAAAGTGAAAAAATCGGTTTTCGCCACTTACCGCCCGCACCTTCACCTTCCAACTTCGGGTTGTATACCACCTTGAAGGCCCCTCGGAGCCCGAACGATCGACACCAGTTTCAACTGAATCCGAGCGGGGAAAAGTGAAAAAATCGGTTTTTTCCACTTACCGCCCGCACCTTCCCGCGCATTCCCGTGGGTTGTATACCACCTTGAAGGCCCCTCGAAGCCCGAACGATCGACACCAATTTCAACTGAATCCGAGCGGGGAAAACTGAAAAAATCGGTTTTTTCCACTTACCGCCCGCACCTTCCCGCGCATTCCCGCGGATTGTATACCACCTTGAAGGCCCCTCGGAGCCCGAACGATCGACACCAGTTTCAACTGAATCCGAGCGGGGAAAAGTGAAAAAATCGGTTTTCGCCACTTACCGCCCGCACCTTCACCTTCCAACTTCGGGTTGTATACCACCTTGAAGGCCCCTCGGAGCCCGAACGATCGACACCAGTTTCAACTGAATCCGAGCGGGGAAAACTGAAAAAATCGGTTTTCGCCACTTCCCGCGCATTCCCGCGGGTTGTATACCACCTTGAAGGCCCCTCGGAGCCCGAACGATCGACACCAGTTTCAACTGAATCCGAGCGGGGAAAACTGAAAAAATCGGTTTTCGCCACTAACCGCCGGCACCTTCCCGCGCATTCCCGCGGGTTGTATACCACCTTGAAGGCCCCTCGAAGCCCGAACGATCGACACCAGTTTCAACTGAATCCGAGCGGGGAAAACTGAAAAAATAGTTTTTCGTCACTTACCGCCGGCACCTTCCCGCACATTCCCGCGGGTTGTATACCACCTTGAAGGCCCCTCGGAGCCCGAACGATCGACACCAATTTCAACTGAATCCGAGCGGGGAAAACTGAAAAAATCGGTTTTTTCCACTTACCGCCCGCACCTTCCCGCGCATTCCCGCGGGTTGTATACCACCTTGAAGGCCCCTCGGAGCCCGAACGATCGACACCAGTTTCAACTGAATCCGAGCGGGGAAAAGTGAAAAAATCGGTTTTCGCCACTTACCGCCCGCACCTTCACCTTCCAACTTCGGGTTGTATACCACCTTGAAGGCCCCTCGGAGCCCGAACGATCGACACCAGTTTCAACTGAATCCGAGCGGGGAAAACTGAAAAAATCGGTTTTCGCCACTTCCCGCGCATTCCCGCGGGTTGTATACCACCTTGAAGGCCCCTCGGAGCCCGAACGATCGACACCAGTTTCAACTGAATCCGAGCGGGGAAAACTGAAAAAAATCGGTTTTCGCCACTAACCGCCGGCACCTTCCCGCGCATTCCCGCGGGTTGTATACCACCTTGAAGGCCCCTCGAAGCCCGAACGATCGACACCAGTTTCAACTGAATCCGAGCGGGGAAAACTGAAAAAATAGGTTTTCGTCACTTACCGCCGGCACCTTCCCGCACATTCCCGCGGGTTGTATACCACCTTGAAGGCCCCTCGGAGCCCGAACGATCGACACCAGTTTCAACTGAATCCGAGCGGGGAAAACTGAAAAAATCGGTTTTCGCCACTTACCGCCCGCACCTTCCCGCGCATTCCCGCGGGTTGTATACCACCTTGAAGGCCCCTCGGAGCCCGAACGATCGACACCAGTTTCAACTGAATCCGAGCGGGGAAAACTGAAAAAATAGGTTTTCGTCACTTACCGCCGGCACCTTCCCGCACATTCCCGCGGGTTGTATACCACCTTGAAGGCCCCTCGGAGCCCGAACGATCGACACCAGTTTCAACTGAATCCGAGCGGGGAAAAGTGAAAAAATCGGTTTTTGCCACTTACCGCCCGCACCTTCACCTTCCAACTTCGGGTTGTATACCACCTTGAAGGCCCCTCGGAGCCCGAACGATCGACACCAGTTTCAACTGAATCCGAGCGGGGAAAACTGAAAAAATCGGTTTTCGCCACTTCCCGCGCATTCCCGCGGGTTGTATACCACCTTGAAGGCCCCTCGGAGCCCGAACGATCGACACCAGTTTCAACTGAATCCGAGCGGGGAAAACTGAAAAAATCGGTTTTCGCCACTAACCGCCGGCACCTTCCCGCGCATTCCCGCGGGTTGTATACCACCTTGAAGGCCCCTCGAAGCCCGAACGATCGACACCAGTTTCAACTGAATCCGAGCGGGGAAAACTGAAAAAATAGGTTTTCGTCACTTACCGCCGGCACCTTCCCGCACATTCCCGCGGGTTGTATACCACCTTGAAGGCCCCTCGGAGCCCGAACGATCGACACCAGTTTCAACTGAATCCGAGCGGGGAAAACTGAAAAAATCGGTTTTCGCCACTTACCGCCCGCACCTTCCCGCGCATTCCCGCGGGTTGTATACCACCTTGAAGACCCCTCGGAGCCCGAACGATCGACACCAGTTTCAACTGAATCCGAGCGGGGAAAACTGAAAAAATAGGTTTTCGTCACTTACCGCCAGCACCTTCCCGCACATTCCCGCGGGTTGTATACCACCTTGAAGGCCCCTCGGAGCCCGAACGATCGACACCAGTTTCAACTGAATCCGATTGGGGAAAAGTGAAAAAAACGGTTTTCGCCACTTACCGCCCGCACCTTCACCTTCCAACTTCGGGTTGTATACCACCTTGAAGGCCCCTCGGAGCCCGAACGATCGACACCAGTTTCAACTGAATCCGAGCGGGGAAAACTGAAAAAATCGGTTTTCGCCACTTACCGCCCGCACCTTCCCGCGCATTCCCGCGGGTTGTATACCACCTTGAAGGCCCCTCGGAGCCCGAACGATCGACACCAGTTTCAACTGAATCCGAGCGGGGAAAACTGAAAAAATAGGTTTTCGTCACTTACCGCCGGCACCTTCCCGCACATTCCCGCGGGTTGTATACCACCTTGAAGGCCCCTCGGAGCCCGAACGATCGACACCAGTTTCAACTGAATCCGAGCGGGGAAAACTGAAAAAATCGGTTTTCGCCACTTCCCGCGCATTCCCGCGGGTTGTATACCACCTTGAAGGCCCCTCGGAGCCCGAACGATCGACACCAGTTTCAACTGAATCCGAGCGGGGAAAAGTGAAAAAATCGGTTTTCGCCACTTACCGCCCGCACCTTCACCTTCCAACTTCGGGTTGTATACCACCTTGAAGGCCCCTCGGAGTCCGAACGATCGACACCAGTTTCAACTGAATCCGAGCGGGGAAAAGTGAAAAAATCGGTTTTCGCCACTTACCGCCCGCACCTTCACCTTCCAACTTCGGGTTGTATACCACCTTGAAGGCCCCTCGGAGCCCGAACGATCGACACCAGTTTCAACTGAATCCGAGCGGGGAAAACTGAAAAAAATCGGTTTTCGCCACTAACCGCCGGCACCTTCCCGCGCATTCCCGCGGGTTGTATACCACCTTGAAGGCCCCTCGAAGCCCGAACGATCGACACCAGTTTCAACTGAATCCGAGCGGGGAAAACTGAAAAAAATCGGTTTTCGCCACTTACCGCCCGCACCTTCCCGCGCATTCCCGCGGGTTGTATACCACCTTGAAGGCCCCTCGGAGCCCGAACGATCGACACCAGTTTCAACTGAATCCGAGCGGGGAAAACTGAAAAAATAGGTTTTCGTCACTTACCGCCGGCACCTTCCCGCACATTCCCGCGGGTTGTATACCACCTTGAAGGCCCCTCGGAGCCCGAACGATCGACACCAGTTTCAACTGAATCCGAGCGGGGAAAAGTGAAAAAATCGGTTTTCGCCACTTACCGCCCGCACCTTCACCTTCCAACTTCGGGTTGTATACCACCTTGAAGGCCCCTCGGAGCCCGAACGATCGACACCAGTTTCAACTGAATCCGAGCGGGGAAAACTGAAAAAATCGGTTTTCGCCACTAACCGCCGGCACCTTCCCGCGCATTCCCGCGGGTTGTATACCACCTTGAAGGCCCCTCGAAGCCCGAACGATCGACACCAGTTTCAACTGAATTTAACTGAATTGAATAGAAAATATATTAATCATAAATTTTCTCTAATTAATAAAGCTGAAATTAATCAACCAATGTTATTAATTGAAGAAAAAGCTATTAATTTACGTAAAGAAGTTTGATTAAATCTTCCTACAGCTCCAATTATTACATTAAAAATTATAATAAAAATTAAAAAAATAAAATTTATATTATAAGATAATAAAATAATTGGTGAAATTTTTTGTCATGTTATTAAAATAAATCTATTAAATCATGATAATCCTTCTATAATATTAGGAAATCAAAAATGAAAAGGAACAGAACCTATTTTTATTAATATTGCAGAATTTATAATAATTGATAATAAATCATTAATAAATATTTTTATAAGAAATAAATTCAATAGGATAGAAAATAAAAAATTAATTGATGCAATAGATTGAGTTAAAAAATATTTTAAGGAAGCTTCTGAATTTAATAGATTATTGGGGGAAGAGATTAAGGGGATAAATCTAAGTAAATTAATTTCTAAGCCAATTCAGCATCCTAATCATGAATTTGATGAAATAGAAATTATAGTTCTGAAAAATAAAATAAATAAGAAAAATATTTTATTGGAATTATTAATTAATAAAATAAAAAAAAAATAAGAATAAAATATTCTAAAGATGAATTTAAATTCATTATAAAAAAATTATATTTTAGTGTAAAATGCACAATAATTTTTGTCTCGTGTGTGTCTCACTGTCGTGTGTGTTCTCTGTCATGCAGAGGTCACAGTGTGAGGAACCGGAGGGCGTGGTGTGTACTCACCCTACCGCCACGCAGGTGCAGTGATGTGATAGGAGCTGTATTTGCTATTTTAGGGGGTTTTGTTCATTGATATTCTCTATTTACTGGATTATTATTAAATCCTTATTTATTAAAAATTCAATTTATTTCCATATTTATTGGTGTTAATTTAACATTTTTTCCTCAACATTTTTTAGGATTAGCTGGTATACCCCGTCGTTATTCTGATTACCCAGATAATTTTATATCATGAAACTATGAAAAAATGCTCAGAAAAAAGAAATGAAGAAAAAGATTTCAGAAATAATAAATAAAATGAATGAATGAAAAACTTAAGCCCACGTAAGTTGTGGAAATTTCTGGAATCGCTAGGCATTGGCCGGCAACGTAAGGATTTGAATTGCAATCTAGACGTTGATGCCTTGAATAAACACTTTGCCTCGATAACATCTATGGACAACACAATTAAAGCAAATACATTGAATTATATCAACTCCTTGCCGTCTCCCACAATCGTTCCTTTTAACTTTGCTTCTATAACCTCATCCCAGGTAAGAAACAGTATCCTAGCCATCAAATCTGATGCTTCTGGTTATGATGGCATCAACCGCATTTGCCCTTGGAAGTCTTAGTTCCAGTCATTACCCATATTTTAAATTTTTCTATTTCCCATAACACTTTTCCCAGTTTGTGGCGCATTGCCCGCGTTATCCCCATACCCAAAACCAAAGATCCAAAATCCTTCTCTCACTACCGTCCTATCTCCATCCTTCCTTTCTTGTCAAAGGTCTTGGAACGTATTGTTTTTCAGCAACTAAATCAATATCTATTTGACAACCATATATTATCCGAGTTCCAGTCTGGATTCCGTAACGGGCATAGCACAGTCACTACTTTGATTAAAGTTTGTGACGATATCAGACTTAGCATGGACAAACAAAATCTTACAGTCATTGCTTTGCTGGACTTTAGCAACGCCTTTAATTCTGTTGATACTGATCTCTTGGTTGCTGTTCTGCGTTCAATAAATATCTCTCCTGAAGCCACTGAGTGGTTCAGAAGCTATTTATGTGATCGGCAACAGTACGTTCAAGCCAATGACAAGTCATCTTCCCTTTGCTCTCTTTCTGCCGGTGTTCCCCAAGGTGGTGTCCTCTATCCTCTCCTTTTCTCCATTTTTATTAATTCAGTTTCCCAAAATCTCTCGCTCTTCCTTTCATCTATATGCTGACGACCTTCAAATTTACTTAGCCGCCCCGTTTGATGATGTTAGTGAGGCTATTCATAAGCTTAACGAAGATTTGCGGAATGTTAGTAGGTGGAGCAAATCTTTTCGCTTAACTGTCAATCCTGCCAAGTCACAGGTCAGTATTATTGGTGGCTCTAAGCAACTAAAAAAACTTGACCAGAATAGCCTCCCTGCTATACAGTTTGGCGGCGTCGATTTGAGCCTGAGTCCATCTATTAAGAACCTTGGTATTATTATAGACAATTCCCTATCTTGGTCAGTACAGATAGCTGAGGTTACCCGTAAATTATTTGCCACTATCGGATCGCTCAAACGATGGAAATATTTCCTACCTATAAAGACCAAAACTGCTCTAGCTCATTCACTACTGTTACCGATTTTATACTATGCTGATTCGTGTTACCCAGACTTATCTGAGGAACAACTAAATAAACTAGAGCGGTTACAAAATCTATGTATTAGATTTATCTTCGGTTTACGTAAATTTGATCATGTTTCTGATCATCGTCGTCAGCTTGGATGGCTTCCTATCCGACATCGCCGAAATTTCCGCATGCTGACTCTCCTCTATTCTATCCTGTACAACTCTCTCTCTCCCTCCTACTTAAAAGATCGATTTTGTTTCCTAGGTGCCGATTCACTTCTTCACCTCCACCTTAGATCCCGTTGTGATAATCTCCTTAAATTACCAACTTCCCATACCCTATTTTATTCTAAGTCTTTTACTATGAAATCTGCAATTCTTTGGAATGAACTTCCTACAGAAGTTCGTCATTCCAAATGTCTATACAGTTTTAAAAATCGCCTGAAAGAGTACTTATTTAATTTAGTATAATAGTTTATATTTATTTATTTTTTTTAATATTATGTGTCGGAGACTAAGGTGATTGGGACCGGAGCTTGTTCCGATCCCACTTCTGATGTAGACAGATATGACCGACATCGTACTTCTAATTCGGGCGTGGTAATTATAAGAAATGTTATCTTACTCTTGACGTGAAGCTTGGAGCAGTGCCGTGGACTTGTGACCACAACTGTAGGCTTAAGGGATCCCTTTACAGTACTAACACTCGCCTTTCACTGCTCCAGCCCAGTATAATTGCAAATAGGTCTTAACCACATTTGTAATTGAAGTAGTCGAGGTTGGCCAGCGGTGGAGCACGAGTAGTGCACCGAGCCGTGGTAGAGCCTCGACTGAGCGTACGTCCGTGCGGTTGGTTTTATGTGATTGTCATCGATCGGTGTGACGTCAGAGTGACAGGCAACACCATCTGGTTTTGACAACTGGCAACTTAAATAATCTGGTTCCCTGATATATGTATATATTTTTGAACACGATTTATGTATGTATGTATATATGTGTAAGTATATATTGTTTTTTTTCAATATTTTTATGTATGTATGTATGTATGTGTAAAGTATATAAACATTAAACACATTTTATGTAAGTTTATTTTATATTATTGACTTAGTTTATTATATATTATATACTATTTAATTATATTTCATAAAATTTGCACTGAGACGTTATCCCCTTTCTCCTCATTACATTTTATCCGTAATGTTTCAAAGGTTGTCTGGTGGAGATTGCTTAAAGCAATAAGACCGCCTTTGCATACGTGTTTTTCTTTAAATTTTATTTGTGTTGTTCTTTCTATATATTTCTTTTATGTGTGCAATAAAGTATATTCTATTCTATTCTATTCTAAAATGATTCCTCACCGCTGAAATGCGTAAAAATGCTCAGAAAAAAGAAATGAAGAAAAAAATTTCAGAAATAATAAATAAAATTATTCCTCACCGTAAACCTTTTGATACTATAATAGTATGTTTTCCTTGGAATGTTCTTTCTCGACAAATATCTCGTCATCATTGAAATATAGTTAATAATACGATAATATATCCAATAAATAATAAGTTTATATTAAAATTATGAAATCATTTTACTAAACCAGTTACTAAGGTTATTACTCCAATAGCTCCTGTTAAGGGTCAAGGTCTATAGTCAACTAAGTGATAGGGATGATTATGATTAGACATTAATTTACTTCTCTAGAATAAAGAGTTCTTAAAATAGAAATTACATAAGATTGAATAATTGCTACGGCAATTCAAGAATTAATAATAAAATTTGAACAATAATTAAAATAATTAATAAATAATTAAGTATATTAATACCTGTATTACTTAATAAAGTTAAAAGTAAATGACCTGCAATTATATTAGCTGTTAATCGAACTGCTAAAGTTCCAGGTCGAATAATATTACTAATAGTTTCAATTAGTACTATAAAAGGTATTAAAATAGTTGGTGTTCCCTGAGGAATTATATGAATAAATATATGTTGTGTATTATTTAATCATCCATAAATTATAAATCTTAATCATAATGTTAAAGATAATGAAAGGGATATATTAAGATGACTTGTTCTAGTAAAAATATATGGGAATAAATCTAAAAAAATATTAAATAAAATAAAAAAGAATAATGAAATAAAAATAAAAGTTGATCCATTAATTCTATTTGGTTCTAATAAAGTTTTAAATTCATTATGAAGTTTATTAGAAATAAAATTTCATAATAAATAATGACGATTAGGAAAAAATCAGAAATATAAAGGAATAAATAATAATCCAATAAATGTTCTAATTCAATTAAATGGGAAATTAAATAAATTTGTTGAAGGATCAAAAATTGAAAAAAGATTATTTATCATTTTCAACAATTTTTTTTGAAATTATTTTTATTAATTTTTTTAAAATTAAAATTATTTTTATAATTAAAAATAAAATAATTTATAATTATAAAACTAATAAAAATAGAAATAAAAAATAATAATGAAATTATTCAATTGATAGGTATTATTTGAGGAATAAAAGAATATTACAAAAAGTAATAATTTAAATTTGACATATTTATGTTATTTATTAACTAATTCTTTATCATTAGAAGTAAATGCTAATTTACTATAAAATGGTTTAAGAGACCAGTACTTGCTTTCAGTCATCTAATGAATAATTATTAATTCAATTAATAAAGTTTTTTATAGGGATTCTTTCAATAACAATAGGTATAAAACTATGATTTGCCCCACAAATTTCAGAACATTGACCATAATAAATTCCAGGACGATTAATAAAAAATCTAGTTTGATTTAATCGTCCTGGATTAGCGTCAATTTTTACTCCTAATGATGGAATTGTTCAAGAGTGAATTACATCTGTAGCTGTAACTAAAATACGAATTTGATTATTTATAGGTAAAATAATTCGATTATCAACATCTAAAAGTCGAAAATTATTTAAATTTTCATCAGATTGAATGAAAAATATATGAATCAAATTTATAGCGGTTGAGATGTGATACCACTATTTAATATGATCTTATTTATTTTACACTAAATGAGTAAAATTAAAAATCCAAATTTTGTGGAGAAATTGTCCAAATTTATTAAACTCACAGATACGTGAAGAGAAAATAATCACAGAAGGAAATAAAGAAATTTAAATAAATACCAATAGAAAATACAAGCTAAACTAGCACGTAATAGCAAGATGTTAAGGTTGAGAATTGAATGCAAGCTAAGAGAGCAATGGATACACAAGTGAATGTCGCAAGCGATTCTAGCCGACTCTTTAAACGTGGCGATGCTGGCTAGCAGCAAACACGCATAGCAAAAAAACTCGGAACAGGTTTGAATTGTTCCAATGCGCTGCGTGCGGATGACTCTAGTAAATGTAATAATATTAATTTTGAATAAGTAATGTTCCCTACAGTACTCCCCCCCAGAGACCTGGTTAAGGGCGATAGTAGTCTGGAAACTTGACTCTTCTTCCGCTTCTTGTCCGCTTCTCAAGTGTCTGCTCCACGTCAGATTGAGAGATAGCCTTTGGTGCTGTTATTATCCTCTTTGATGCAGGAACGGCCTCTCTCGTAACATATGCGGGCTTGATCCTGTCCACACTAACGTTATTAGGCTTACCACATATGTCTATTTTGAAATATTTAGGAGTCCTCTTGAGAACCTTGTATGGGCCTGCATAAGGTGGTTCCAGTGGTTTGCGGACGTGGTCCTGCCGTAAAAAAACATGTGTTGTCTCTGCAAGGTCAGCTGGCATATAAAAAGGATCTGTCCTATGCCATGACGTGGGCTTCGGTGAGAGTCGTGCCATACCAGCACGAAGACGAGTGACCAGATTTGTGATATCTGCTGTCCTGTAATCCTCCGAGGGTGCAAGAAATTGCCCTGGAAGTCGAAGGGGCTCCCCGTAGACCAGCTCAGCCGCTGAAGCCTGAATATCATCCTTCCAAGCGCTACGGATGCCCAGCAGCACTAAGGGAAGTGCTTCCGTCCAGGTCGAAGAGGGATGGCACATGATAGCTGCCTTCAGCTGACGATGGAGTCTCTCGATCAAGCCGTTGGAAGCTGGATGATACGAAGTAGTCGTAAAGTGATGTGCACCAACCATGGCTGATAGTGCCTTGAAGAGATGCGACTCGAATTGCCGACCCCTATCGGTTGTAATTCGAAGAGGGCAACCAAATCTTGCTATCCAACCAGAGAGAAGAGCGGCAGCACAGGAATCAGCTGTGATGTCCTTAAGTGGGAATGCCTCAGGCCATCGTGTGAAACGGTCGATGACAGTAAGGCAATATCTGAAATCAGACGAAATAGTTAAAGGTCCGACGATGTCGAGGTGGATGTGTGCAAACCTCGATGTAGGAGTTGGAATTGAGGATAAGGGAGCAAGGGTATGACGGTGAACTTTGCTCTTTTGACAAAGTACACACTCTCGTGTCCACTCTCTACAGTCTTTGCGAATCCCTGGCCATACGAATCTCTGTGTAACCAGCCGCACTGTAGCTGTCCTACCAGGATGGCTCAAGCTGTGTGAAGTTTCAAAAACTTGTCGGCGAAACTTCTCAGTAATGAACGGGCGCGGAGAAGACATTGATACGTCACAGTATAACTTCTGGTTACAGTGTGGCAAATCTACCTTAACCAGTTTTAACGATGAGCCTTTTTGAAGCAGACCTAGCAGTTCAGGATCAGTATCTTGAGCAAGTGCTAGAGCCTGGTAATCGATAGATCGACTCACCTCTTCCAGTCGTGACAGAGTATCAGCCACTACGTTCAAACGTCCTGGTAAGTATTGAATAATAGTTGTGAACTGAGAAATATAATCAAAGTACCGATATTGGCGCGGTGAGCATTTCTCCCTGTTAATGTTGAATGCATATGTGAGAGGTTTATGATCCGTGTGAATCACGAAGTTTCGAGCCTCAACCATGTGTCGAAAATATTTAATGGCTTCATAAATGGCTAACAGTTCTCTGTCGTAAGGACTATACTTCTTCTGCGCAGATGTTAATTTTTTAGAAAAGAAACCAAGAGGTTGCCATACGTTATTAACACGTTGTTGAAGAACTGCTCCAATTCCGACATCAGAAGCATCAGTGGCAATAGCTAGCTCTGCAGAAGGATCTGGGTGAGCCAGTAATGTGGCTTGAGATAAACAAGTCTTACATTTTTGAAAGGCTTCCATCATCTCCGGCGTCATAGTGATCGGCTTAGCTCCTTTCATCTTAGGTCCTAGAAGCGCAGCATCTAATGGTGCTTGGATATTTGCGGCATCGGGAATAAAACGCCGATAAAAATTGAACATACCGAGGAAACGTCGTAATTCCTTAGCAGTTTTCGGCACACTGCACTCCTCTATGCTCTTTACGTTCGTCTCTAAAGGTTGAGTCCCAGAACCTGACACTAGGTAACCAAGAAATTTTACCTGTCGCTGCCCGAAGACACACTTGGATGTGTTTATCAAAACACCATACTCTTTGAGCCTGGTGAAGAGTAGTCTGATGTGGCGCTGATGTTGTTCTTCAGAACTGGAAAATACCAAAATGTCGTCTAAGTAACCAAAACAAAAGTCATCAAAATCACGTAGCACTTCGTCCATGAACCTCTGAAAGGTTTGTGCTGCATTGCGCAGTCCGTAGGTCATGTACGGGAACTCGAAAAGTCCAAAAGGAGTTATAATGGCTGTTTTGTGGATATCATTGACGTGTACTGGTATTTGATTGTACGCCTTGACTAGATCGATAGTTGAAAATACTGTACAACCAGAGAGTTGGTAGGAAAAATACTGGATATGGCGTATCGGATACCTGTCAGGTACTGTGCGAGCATTGAGTGCCCTATAATCACCACATGGTCTCCATCCGTCGTCCTTCTTCTTAACTAAGTGCAGAGCGGACGACCACGAACTGTTAGAGGAGCGGGCAGTTCCCTGTGACAGCATATCGTCAAATTCTTTTTTGGCTGCTTTCAGTCTAACTGGGTCTAAACGACGAGGTCTACTGGTAACCGGTGGTCCGGGAATGGTTTTGATGTAATGCACGGTATTATGCTTAGGTAAGGAAGACGTACCTGATGGTCTCGTTACCTCTGGAAACTCATGAAGCAGCTGATGGTATTTTGATTCTCCCGAAATGGCTTTGACTGACGCAAGGTCATCGGAGATATTTTCTTTTATTGCTTGCACTGACAGAGTGGTATTTCCATCGACGAGTCGCTGACATCTGCAATCTACAAGAAGATTGTAAAATATCAAAAAATCTACGCCGATAATGGGCTTTGAAACATCAGCGATGGTAAATTTCCAGGTGAAAGTACGTTTCAGTCCTAGGTCTAAGTGCAATAATGTAGGACCGTAAGTATGAATGACTGTACCGTTCGCCGCCATAAGTTCATACTTTGTCTTGGTACAGGGCGCCTTGGTAGCCAACCGTGGAAAAACGCAGAGATCCGAGCCAGTATCAATGAGGAAAAGCATTTTTGAAATACGGTCGGTAATGAAAAGACGGCCTGTAGGTAAAGGGCAGACGTTGGCCGCTACTTCCGGCTGCCCAGAGAGTTTTCCGACTCTCCGTAACTACATGGCTGCACACATTTTTTAGCATTTGAACCAAATTTAAAATGGTACCAACATTTTTGCTGGGTAGTCGACTTCCTGCGATGTCTGGAATGGCTCCGGGAACGCTCTTTAAATTTTGATGAGACCGAGTTGTGACGTACGTGGGTCGAGAGTTCCGATACCTGCTTGGTCAGGAGTTGGATCTGCTTGGCCATTTCTTCCAACATGGAGGATGCAGGGGGTGTGGCCATCGCAGATGTGCTTGCGACCTGTGGTGATGAGGGTGCTATCTCATGCACTTTGTCTGCCAGGTCAGCTAATTTTTCGATAGGCAGATCAGGCTGTGAAGCTATAACCGTTTGAATGTTTTGTGGTAACCTACTCGACCATAATGTTTTTAAAAAATCCTTGGGGACAGATGAACCCGCAAGATCTTGCATGTATCGCAGAAACTGTGATGGCTTGCGATCACCTAGCTGCTCGTGCCTCAGCAACTGCATCACTTTCTTTTCTTGAGACGCAGACAATCTTTTAATCAGTTGCGTTTTAAGAGTGATGTATTTATCCGTCTCGGGAGGAGAAATGATAATATCCTTCACCTCGACAGCAAATTGATTATGTAACTGAGCGGCAACGTAATAAAATTTTGTAGTATCACTTGTTATATTAGATAAAGCAAACTGACCTTCAATTTGTGAAAACCAAAGGGCTGGTTCTTCCGGCCAGAATGGTGGAATACGCACGCCAATTCTGTACACGTTGGATGTAGTCGCGTCCTCCATCTTGTATCAGAGGTCACTTGCCAAGGTCGTTAAAATGGCCTCCTGCCGTTTTAAATCTTCTTGCCAGCAGTAAGCGTAGGTATTTATTGTAGTGCTCACCAATTTAGGGGTCACCAATATAGCGGTTGAGATGTGATACCACTATTTAATATGATCTTATTTATTTTACACTAAATGAGTAAAATTAAAAATCCAAATTTTGTGGAGAAATTGTCCAAATTTAATATATACCATTTAAATAAATACCAATAGAAAATACAAGCTAAACTAGCACGTAATAGCAAGATGTTAAGGTTGAGAATTGAATGCAAGCTAAGAGAGCAATGGATACACAAGTGAATGTCGCAAGCGATTCTAGCCGACTCTTTAAACGTGGCGATGCTGGCTAGCAGCCTACGACAGGCATAGCAAAAAAACTCGGAACAGGTTTGAATTGTTCCAATGCGCTGCGTGCGGATGATTCTAGTAAATGTAATAATATTAATTTTGAATAAGTAATGTTCCCTACAAATTCAATGTTATTAAAATCAGAATATTCATATCTTCAATATCATTGATGTCCAATTGATTTTAATGTAATTAAAGGATTATTAAGTTCATCTATAAATTAACTTATAACAAAAACAAAAACCGACTTCTAACAACGAACTAAAAAGTGAAAAATAATTTTACAAAGATTTTATAATTTTGAAGTCGGTGTCAAGCTAATGCTAATACAACACCTTTACTACAATATCTAATTACTAAGCCTGTTTGTTCTACTGAGCACCGACTTCAAAATTATAAAATCTTTGTAAAATTATTTTTCACTTTTTAGTTCGTTGTTAGAAGTCGGTTTTTGTTTTTGTTAAAAAATAATTTATTTTACGATTTTAAGTGATGGGTAGATCTTAAAATGATGCTTCTTGAACGAGTGGTGATGGTGGTGGTAGTGGTTGTCAACGAGTGGTTGTGAATGTCCCATGTAAAACTTCATTTAATTAGGGTTTATTTTTGCGCAAAGTAACATTTTGGTATATTGACAAGAACATACATAAAAAGTATTCGGGCGAATTGGGAATCTCCCTTTTTTGAAGTTGGTTGAAAATGAGAACATTCTCTTTTTTGAGGTTGATTGAAAAGAAATGTAACGATCAGGAATCTCACTTCTGACATCGAGTTAAAAAGTTTTTGCTTGTAACTATTACAGTATAATCAATTTTTTACCAAAAAAAACAAACTTTCTCAATTTTCACCGGATTCCATAATCGGAATCTAGCCAAACTTTCACCAAATTATCCTTGAAGTGTATCCTTTCAAATAAAATAAGAATCATCAAAATCAGTTTGCGCGACATTAAGTTATGCGTCTATTTGTCGCGCACATACCTAATGCAAATATAAGACTTATGTGATTTTCTCATGGATACCATTGTCAGACATGGACCAAAAAAAAATGGGACCATTCGGGAAGCTTCACCTTTCAAATAAAAAAAAAATATCAAAATCGGTTCACCCAGTCAAAAGTTATGAGGTAACAAACATAAAAAAAAAATAATAAAAAAAAAAATTAAAAAAAAAAAAAATACAGTCGAATTGATAACCTCCTTTTCTTACAGAAGTCGGTTAAAAATATATAACAATCGTAATGATGGAAGTGCAATAAAAATTAAAGTAATAGCTGGTAAAATAGTTCAAATTAATTCAATTATTTGACCCTCTAATAAAAATCGATTAATATAATTATTGAAAAATAAATTTATTATTAAATATGCTACTAAAATTGTAATTATAATTAAAATAATTAATGTATGGTCATGAAAAAAAATAATTTGTTCTATTAATGGAGAAGCTCTATTTTGGTAATTTAAATTAGATCAGGTTGCCATTTCTAAAAAAAGGATATTCCTTTATAAATGGGGTTTAAATCCATTACATATAATCTGCCATATTAGAAATTTCTTAAAATAGGAAGTTCATTATAAGAATGTTCAGAAGGAGGTAAATTTTGATATCATTCAATAGAGGATGGTATATTTAATGAAAATAGGATTATTCGTTGATTAATTATTGATTCTCAAATAATAATAATAATGAAAATTATGGAAAATAATGAAATATATGAACCAAATGAAGAAATAATAGGCCTAGTGTCCGGGGAACCGGCAAGCCAGGCACGCACTGAGGAGGTGCGGGTAGCCGCAATGGAGTTGTGGGAAACTCGGCTGGCAACACCAACTGCCGGCCTGAGGACGATCGAGGCTGTTCGTCCAGTGTTCCGCCAGTGGTTAGCGCGGCGTCACGGCGTCCTAACCTTCCGCATGACACAGGTGCTCACGGGGCATGGCTGCTTCGGGGGTTACTTGTGTCGGATCGCCGGGAGGGAGCCCGACGCTCGCTGCCACCACTGCGACGACTGCCTCGATGAGACGGCCCAGCACACGTTGGAGGTGTGCTCAGCCTGGGCGTCTCAACGTCGCGCTTTGCGCGACGTCATAGGGGACGACCTTTCCCTGCCGGCCGTGGTCAAGGCTATGGCCGGCAGCGAGACGTCGTGGGATGCGGTCTCATCCTTCTGCGAGGCAGTGGTGCTCGAGAAGGAGTCGGCGGAACGGGCGAGGGAGGCTTTTGCCGAAGTCGCCATCCGCCGTAAGAGACCGGGTCGCCGGAGGGCGGCACACGATCGCCGCCTTCCGCCCTAATGTGCTAGAGGGCGGTCAGCTTGGGGAAGCTGACCGCCTACCAACCTGGCCCGAGTAGGCACGCACAGGTTGCTCCCGCGCGCTACTCCGAGCAGGCCGTCGAGGGTGCCCACACACCCTTGACTCCGCGACGTGCCTTGCAGGCTCCCGCCGCCGCGTTTCGCGGAAGACTCACGTCCCCGTGTCTCGCGGCCAGTGGCGGTCGAGGAGGAGCACCGTGAGGTTTTAGTGGGTATTGGGATAATACTATCCAATTAGCAGAAAATGTTAAATTCTTAGGCATGATTCTCGATAAAAGACTGAACGGAATTGCCCATGCTGAACATGTCAGTAAAAAATGTGAAAACGGCATCAACGCTTTAAGAGCTGTGTCTGGTGTGTGGTGGCGTGCACACCCTTATACTCTCAAACTACTGTACAATGCCATTATCCGTAGTCACATTGACTACTGATTATTTGTGTTAGACCCCTTTAACAAAGTTGCTACTGAAAAACTCAATAGAATCCAATACAAATGCCTACGAATTATTATAGGTGCAATGAAGTCTTCTCCCACCAACGCACTGCAGGTTGAGTGTGTTGATCCTCCTTATCCTATCCGTCGCCAATTCCTGTCTGATCGGTTTGTTGGTAAAATGTTACAGCTGTCATCCCACCCTCTATGGTCCAAGCTATCTGATTTAGCGGACCTCATTCCTCCGGGCAGGCCCCTACCCTACTTGCTCAATAGTTTCCTGAAATTTACCTCTCTTCCTCATCCCTTGTCCTCTTCTCCGTCTAATCCTTAATTCAAAAATTAAAAAAATAAAATTTATATTATAAGATAATAAAATTATTGGTGAAATTTTTTGTCATGTTATTAAAATAAATCTATTAAATCATGATAATCCTTCTATAATATTAGGAAATCAAAAATGAAAAGGAACAGAACCTATTTTTATTAATATTGCAGAATTTATAATAATTGATAATAAATCATTAATAAATATTTTTATAAGAAATAAATTCAATAGGATAGAAAATAAAAAAATAATTGATGCAATAGATTGAGTTAAAAAATATTTTAAGGAAGCTTCTGAACTTAATAGATTATTGGGGGAAGAGATTAAGGGGATAAATCTAAGTAAATTAATTTCTAAGCCAATTCAGCATCCTAATCATGAATTTGATGAAATAGAAATTATAGTTCTGAAAAATAAAATAAATAAGAAAAACATTTTATTGGAATTATTAATTAATAAAATAAAAAATAAGAATAAAATATTCTAAAGATGAATTTAAATTCATTATAAAAAAAATATATTTTAGTGTAAAATGCACAATAATTTTTGTCTCGTGTGTGTCTCACTGTCGTGTGTGTTCTCTGTCATGCAGAGGTCACAGTGTGAGGAACCGGAGGGCGTGGTGTGTACTCACCCTACCGCCACGCAGGTGCAGTGATGTGATAGGAGCTGTATTTGCTATTTTAGGGGGTTTTGTTCATTGATATTCTCTATTTACTGGATTATTATTAAATCCTTATTTATTAAAAATTCAATTTATTTCCATATTTATTGGTGTTAATTTAACATTTTTTCCTCAACATTTTTTAGGATTAGCTGGTATACCCCGTCGTTATTCTGATTACCCAGATAATTTTATATCATGAAACTATGAAAAAATGAAGAAAAAGATTTCAGAAATAATAAATAAAATGAATGAATGAAAAACTTAAGCCCACGTAAGTTGTGGAAATTTCTGGAATCGCTAGGCATTGGCCGGCAACGTAAGGATTTGAATTGCAATCTAGACGTTGATGCCTTGAATAAACACTTTGCCTCGATAACATCTATGGACAACACAATTAAAGCAAATACATTGAATTATATCAACTCCTTGCCGTCTCCCACAATCGTTCCTTTTAACTTTGCTTCTATAACCTCATCCCAGGTAAGAAACAGTATCCTAGCCATCAAATCTGATGCTTCTGGTTATGATGGCATCAACCGCATTTGCCCTTGGAAGTCTTAGTTCCAGTCATTACCCATATTTTAAATTTTTCTATTTCCCATAACACTTTTCCCAGTTTGTGGCGCATTGCCCGCGTTATCCCCATACCCAAAACCAAAGATCCAAAATCCTTCTCTCACTACCGTCCTATCTCCATCCTTCCTTTCTTGTCAAAGGTCTTGGAACGTATTGTTTTTCAGCAACTAAATCAATATCTATTTGACAACCATATATTATCCGAGTTCCAGTCTGGATTCCGTAACGGGCATAGCACAGTCACTACTTTGATTAAAGTTTGTGACGATATCAGACTTAGCATGGACAAACAAAATCTTACAGTCATTGCTTTGCTGGACTTTAGCAACGCCTTTAATTCTGTTGATACTGATCTCTTGGTTGCTGTTCTGCGTTCAATAAATATCTCTCCTGAAGCCACTGAGTGGTTCAGAAGCTATTTATGTGATCGGCAACAGTACGTTCAAGCCAATGACAAGTCATCTTCCCTTTGCTCTCTTTCTGCCGGTGTTCCCCAAGGTGGTGTCCTCTATCCTCTCCTTTTCTCCATTTTTATTAATTCAGTTTCCCAAAATCTCTCGCTCTTCCTTTCATCTATATGCTGACGACCTTCAAATTTACTTAGCCGCCCCGTTTGATGATGTTAGTGAGGCTATTCATAAGCTTAACGAAGATTTGCGGAATGTTAGTAGGTGGAGCAAATCTTTTGGCTTAACTGTCAATCCTGCCAAGTCACAGGTCAGTATTATTGGTGACTCTAAGCAACTAAAAAAACTTGACCAGAATAGCCTCCCTGCTATACAGTTTGGCGGCGTCGATTTGAGCCTGAGTCCATCTATTAAGAACCTTGGTATTATTATAGACAATTCCCTATCTTGGTCAGTACAGATAGCTGAGGTTACCCGTAAATTATTTGCCACTATCGGATCGCTCAAACGATGGAAATATTTCCTACCTATAAAGACCAAAACTGCTCTAGCTCATTCACTACTGTTACCGATTTTAGACTATGCTGATTCGTGTTACCCAGACTTATCTGAGGAACAACTAAATAAACTAGAGCGGTTACAAAATCTATTATCTTCGGTTTACGTAAATTTGATCATGTTTCTGATCATCGTCGTCAGCTTGGATGGCTTCCTATCCGACATCGCCGAAATTTCCGCATGCTGACTCTCCTCTATTCTATCCTGTACAACTCTCTCTCTCCCTCCTACTTAAAAGATCGATTTTGTTTCCTAGGTGCCGATTCACTTCTTCACCTCCACCTTAGATCCCGTTGTGATAATCTCCTTAAATTACCAACTTCCCATACCCTATTTTATTCTAAGTCTTTTACTATGAAATCTGCAATTCTTTGGAATGAACTTCCTACAGAAGTTCGTCATTCCAAATCTCTATACAGTTTTAAAAATCGTCTGAAAGAGTACTTATTTAATTTAGTATAATAGTTTATCTTTATTTATTTTTTTTAATATTATGTATATATTTTTGAACACGTTTTATGTATGTATGTATATATGTGTAAGTATATATTGTTTTTTTCAATATTTGTATGTATGTATGTATGTATGTGTAAAGTATATAAACATTAAACACATTTTATGTAAGTTTATTTTATATTATTGACTTAGTTTATTATATATTATATAATATTTAATTATATTTCATAAAATTTGCACTGAGACGTTATCCCCTTTCTCCTCGTTACATTTTATCCGTAATGTTTCAAAGGTTGTCTGGTGGAGATTGCTTAAAGCAATAAGACCGCCTTTGCATACGTGTTTTTCTTTAAATTTTATTTGTGTTGTTCTTTCTATATATTTCTTTTATGTGTGCAATAAAGTATATTCTATTCTATTCTATTCTAAAATGATTCCTCACCGCTGAAATGCGTAAAAATGCTCAGAAAAAAGAAATGAAGAAAAAAATTTCAGAAATAATAAATAAAATTATTCCTCACCGTAAACCTTTTGATACTATAATAGTATGTTTTCCTTGGAATGTTCTTTCACGACAAATATCTCGTCATCATTGAAATATAGTTAATAACACGATAATATATCCAATAAAAAATAAGTTTATATTAAAATTATGAAATCATTTTACTAAACCAGTTACTAAGGTTATTACTCCAATAGCTCCTGTTAAGGGTCAAGGTCTATAGTCAACTAAGTGATATGGATGATTATGATTAGACATTAATTTACTTCTCTAGAATAAAGAGTTCTTAAAATAGAAATTACATAACATTGAATAATTGCTACGGCAGATTCAAGAATTAATAATAAAATTTGAACAATAATTAAAATAATTAATAAATAATTAAGTATATTAATACCTGTATTACTTACTTCAGGGTGTGCACGCCACCACACACCAGACACAGCTCTTAAAGCGTTGATGCCGTTTTCACATTTTTTACTGACATGTTCAGCATGGGCAATTCCGTTCAGTCTTTTATCGAGAATCATGCCTAAGAATTTAACATTTTCTGCTAATTGGATAGTATTATCCCAATACCCACTAAAACCTCACGGTGCTCCTCCTCGACCGCCACTGGCCGCGAGACACGGGGACGTGAGTCTTCCGCGAAACGCGGCGGCGGGAGCCTGCAAGGCACGTCGCGGAGTCAAGGGTGTGTGGGCACCCTCGACGGCCTGCTCAGAGTAGCGCGCGGGAGCAACCTGTGCGTGCCTACTCGGGCCAGGTTGGTAGGCGGTCAGCTTCCCCAAGCTGACCGCCCTCTAGCACATTAGGGCGGAAGGCGGCGATCGTGTGCCGCCCTCCGGCGACCCGGTCTCTTACGGCGGATGGCGACTTCGGCAAAAGCCTCCCTCGCCCGTTCCGCCGACTCCTTCTCGAGCACCACTGCCTCGCAGAAGGATGAGACCGCATCCCACGACGTCTCGCTGCCGGCCATAGCCTTGATCACGGCCGGCAGGGAAAGGTCGTCCCCTATGACGTCGCGCAAAGCGCGACGTTGAGACGCCCAGGCTGAGCACACCTCCAACGTGTGCTGGGCCGTCTCATCGAGGCAGTCGTCGCAGTGGTGGCAGCGAGCGTCGGGCTCCCTCCCGGCGATCCGACACAAGTAACCCCCGAAGCAGCCATGCCCCGTGAGCACCTGTGTCATGCGGAAGGTTAGGACGCCGTGACGCCGCGCTAACCACTGGCGGAACACTGGACGAACAGCCTCGATCGTCCTCAGGCCGGCAGTTGGTGTTGCCAGCCGAGTTTCCCACAACTCCATTGCGGCTACCCGCACCTCCTCAGTGCGTGCCTGGCTTGCCGGTTCCCCGGACACTAGGCCTATTATTTCTTCATTTGGTTCATATATTTCATTATTTTCCATAATTTTCATTATTATTATTATTTGAGAATCAATAATTAATCAACGAATAATCCTATTTTCATTAAATATACCATCCTCTATTGAATGATATCAAAATTTACCTCCTTCTGAACATTCTTATAATGAACTTCCTATTTTAAGAAATTTCTAATATGGCAGATTATATGTAATGGATTTAAACCCCATTTATAAAGGAATATCCTTTTTTTAGAAATGGCAACCTGATCTAATTTAAATTACCAAAATAGAGCTTCTCCATTAATAGAACAAATTATTTTTTTTCATGACCATACATTAATTATTTTAATTATAATTACAATTTTAGTAGCATATTTAATAATAAATTTATTTTTCAATAATTATATTAATCGATTTTTATTAGAGGGTCAAATAATTGAATTAATTTGAACTATTTTACCAGCTATTACTTTAATTTTTATTGCACTTCCATCATTACGATTGTTATATATTTTTAACCGACTTCTGTAAGAAAAGGAGGTTATCAATTCGACTGTATTTTTTATTTTTTTATTTTTTTTTTTTATTTTTTTTTTTATGTTTGTTACCTCATAACTTTTGACTGGGTGAACCGATTTTGATATTTTTTTTTTATTTGAAAGGTGAAGCTTCCCGAATGGTCCCATTTTTTTTTGGTCCATGTCTGACAATGGTATCCATGAGAAAATCACATAAGTCTTAAATTTGCATTAGGTATGTGCGCGACAAATAGACGCATAACTTAATGTCGCGCAAACTGATTTTGATGATTCTTATTTTATTTGAAAGGATACACTTCAAGGATAATTTGGTGAAAGTTTGGCTAGATTCCGATTATGGAATCCGGTGAAATTTGAGAAAGTTTGTTTTTTTTGGTAAAAAATTGATTATACTGTAATAGTTACAAGCAAAAACTTTTTAACTCGATGTCAGAAGTGAGATTCCTGATCGTTACATTTCTTTTCAATCAACCTCAAAAAAGAGAATGTTCTCATTTTCAACCAACTTGAAAAAAGGGAGATTCCCAATTCGCCCGAATACTTTTTATGTATGTTCTTGTCAATATACCAAAATGTTACTTTGCGCAAAAATAAACCCTAATTAAATGAAGTTTTGGGAAGGTGCCGGCGGTAAGTGGCGAAAACCGATTTTTTCCAACCCGCAGGAATGTGCGGGAAGGTGTGGGCGGTAAGTGACGAAAACCGATTTTTTCAGTTTTCCCCGCTCGGATTCAGTTGAAACTGGTGTCGATCGTTCGGGCTCCGAGGGGCCTTCAAGGTGGTATACAACCCGCGGGAATGCGCGGGAAGGTGCGGGCGGTAAGTGGCGAAAACCGATTTTTTCCAACGCGCGGGAATGCGCGGGAAGGTGCTGGCGGTAAGTGGCGTGACAAGCCGTGGTCAAGGCTATGGCCGGCAGCGAGACGTCGTGGGATGCGGTCTCATCCTTCTGCGAGGCAGTGGTGCTCGAGAAGGAGTCGGCGGAACGGGCGAGGGAGGCTTTTGCCGAAGTCGCCATCCGCCGTAAGAGACCGGGTCGCCGGAGGGCGGCACATGATCGCCGCCTTCCGCCCTAATGTGCTAGAGGGCGGTCAGCTTGGGGAAGCTGACCGCCTACCAACCTGGCCCGAGTAGGCGCGCACAGGTTGCTCCCGCGCGCTACTCCGAGCAGGCCGTCGAGGGTGCCCACACACCCTTGACTCCGCGACGTGCCTTGCAGGCTCCCGCCGCCGCGTTTCGCGGAAGACTCACGTCCCCGTGTCTCGCGGCCAGTGGCGGTCGAGGAGGAGCACCGTGAGGTTGTAGTGGGTATTGGGATTGGCCTTCAGCCGGTCCACGAGTCCCACATAACCCGCTCGAGTCCCCACTCGGGCCGGTATCCGTCAAAAGGCCTTGGTGAAAGTTCCTTTAAGGTTTCCCGATCTGCTGGCAACCTTCCTTATCACCGCTAGGCTGTCCACCACCTGATTTTGTAGGTCAGACGCAAGTATGGCTTCGTCCTGCTCTTTCTCGGATGGTAGAGACATGTCCGAGAGCCTGGAGCTAGCCCTGGCCAGTACGGCCGCAGCGCTGTCAGACACCTCCTGTCCTGTTCTGACCTCAGCGGCAACTCCTTCCTTTCTGCCTCACCGAGACCTTTCCGTCTCCTCATGGCAACCACTTTTGGCGCCGGTCTATCTGGCTCTCCTTCACCAGAAGACCCCGACTGATCGATCGGCTTCCGAGGCCTCTTCCGCCTGTCCTTCAGGTATTGTGCCCGTGTCCTTGACTTCTCTGACACCATCGACACAAAACTTTCAGTATCTGAGTCCTTTGACTCCAACACTCCCCACAACCGTCCATATGATGATCCGGACCTTCGTCTCGACCTGACACTACCGACAGTCGACATTCCGTCATCAACGTCCAATCTGGTCAGAACCACTCTCGGCTCCTTCCACACTCCTACGTTCTGGCCATCACCAACTGACCCCTCCGCAGCGACACTCGAAACAGACACTCTTCGAGACGCCGCAATAACACCAACAACTTCCTCCGCCTTAAGCACATCTACTCCTCCCTTCTCAGGCAACATCACATCGCCGCCCTTCTCGGGCTCAACACACTCCACCTCATCGTTTTGGTTTTTTGTTTTTAGAAATTGTGTTGAACATGTTGTTCCCACGAGTGTGGGGGAAAAACGGTCCATCCGAGCAGTGCCCCCTGTACTCGGATAAGCCTATTACGCCAGGGTGTCGGCCGGTACCCTGACGGGACCAGCAGTAGCAACTGATCTCCCCATCAGCCATAAACCCCTCGCGCTGCTTCGCCGCTTGGGTTGGGGTAATTTTTATAGAGGTTTTCTTCCTCACAGCCCGGCCGGTAAAGGCAAGGCCCTCGGTTCCACTCCTGATTACGAGACATGACCGCAACCAAGAGTGGAGTTCCGATATATTCGGCGCAGGCACATCACTGCACCTGCGTGGCGGTAGGGTGAGTACACACCACGCCCTCCGGTTCCTCACACTGTGACCTCTGCATGACAGAGGACACGCGGAGAACCACGTCGGATTATTAGCCAGCGAGCAATCATTACCCAAGGACGAATCCTGTGGACACCAATTACTCGCCGCCCAGGGTGCACCGACCCGCACACTGTTCGTCCCCCCCGAATGACAAGCATTCGAGAAAGGGCCAACAGCGAGCGAACACACGAGGAGGTTATCCGACCAAGCACCCCAACCTAACCTAACCTTTTTTTTTTTTTTTTTTTATTTTTAAATCCTTTTACGGATACCGGCCCGAGTGGGGACTCGAGCGGGTTATGTGGGACTCGTGGACCGGCTGAAGGCCAATCCCAATACCCACTAAAACCTCACGGTGCTCCTCCTCGACCGCCACTGGCCGCGAGACACGGGGACGTGAGTCTTCCGCGAAACGCGGCGGCGAGAGCCTGCAAGGCACGTCGCGGAGTCAAGGGTGTGTGGGCACCCTCGACGGCCTGCTCGGAGTAGCAACCTGTGCGCGCCTACTCGGGCCAGGTTGGTAGGCGGTCAGCTTCCCCAAGCTGAACGCCCTCTAGCATATTAGGGCGAAAGGCGGCGATTGTGTGCTGCCCTCCGGCGACCCGGTCTCTTACGGTGGATGGCGACTTCGGCAAAAGCCGCCCTCGCCCGTTCCGCCGACTCCTTCTCGAGCACCACTGCCTCGCAGAAGGATGAGACCGCATCCCACGACGTCTCGCTGCCGGCCATAGCCTTGACCACGGCTTGTCACGCCACTTACCGCCAGCACCTTCCCGCGCATTCCCGCGCGTTAGAAAAAATCGGTTTTCGCCACTTACCGCCGGCACCTTCCCGCGCATTCCCGCGGGTTGGAAAAAATCAGTTTTCGCCACTTACCGCCGGCACCTTACCGCGCATTCCCGCGGATTGGAAAAAATCGGTTTTCGTCACTTACCGCCCGCACCTTCCCGCGCATTCCCGCGGGTTGGAAAAAATCGGTTTTCGCCACTTACCGCTGGCACCTTCCCGCGCATTCCCGCGGGTTGGAAAAAATCGGTTTTCGTCACTTACCGCCCGCACCTTCCCGCGCATTCCCGCGGGTTGGAAAAAATCGGTTTTCGCCACTTACCGCCGGCACCTTACCGCGCATTCCCGCGGGTTGGAAAAAATCGGTTTTCATCACTTACCGCCCGCACCTTCCCGCGCATTCCCGCGGGTTGGAAAAAATCGGTTTTCGCCACTTACCGCTGGCACCTTCCCGCGCATTCCCGCGGGTTGGAAAAAATCGGTTTTCGTCACTTACCGCCCGCACCTTCCCACGCATTCCCGCGGGTTGGAAAAAATCGGTTTTCGCCACTTACCGCCGGCACCTTCCCGCGCATTCCCGCGGGTTGGAAAAAATCGGTTTTCGTCACTTACCGCCCGCACCTTCCCGCGCATTCCCGCAGGTTGGAAAAAATCGGTTTTCGCCACTTACCGCTGGCACCTTCCCGCGCATTCCCGCGGGTTCGAAAAAATCGGTTTGCGTCACTTACCGCCCGCACCTTCCCGCGCATTCCCGCGGGTTGGAAAAAATCGGTTTTCGCCACTTACCGCCGGCACCTTCCCGCGCATTCCCGCGGGTTGGAAAAAATCGGTTTTCGTCACTTACCGCCCGCACCTTCCCGCGCATTCCCGCGGGTTGGAAAAAATCGGTTTTCGCCACTTACCGCTGGCACCTTCCCGCGCATTCCCGCGGGTTGGAAAAAATCGGTTTGCGTCACTTACCGCCCGCACCTTCCCGCGCATTCCCGCGGGTTGGAAAAAATCGGTTTTCGCCACTTACCGCCGGCACCTTCCCGCGCATTCCCGCGGGTTGTATACCTCCTTGAAGGCCCCTCGGAGCCCGAACGATCGACACCAGTTTCAACTGAATCCGAGCGGGGAAAACTGAAAAAATCGGTTTTCGCCACTTACCGCCCGCACCTTCCCACGCATTCCTGCGGGTTGTATACCACCTTGAAGGCCCCTCGAAGCCCGAACGATCGACACCAGTTTCAACTGAATCCGAGCGGGGAAAACTGAAAAAATCGGTTTTCGCCACTTACCGCCCGCATCTTCCCGCGCATTCCCGCGGGTTGTATACCACCTTGAAGGCCCCTCGGAGCCCGAACGATCGACACCAGTTTCAACTGAATCCAAGCGGGGAAAACTGAAAAAATCGGTTTTCGCCACTTACCGCCCGCACCTTCCCGCGCATTCCCGCGGGTTGTATACCACCTTGAAGGCCCCTCGGAGTCCGAACGATCGACACCAGTTTCAACTGAATCCGAGCGGGGAAAACTGAAAAAATCGGTTTTCGCCACTTACCGCCATCGACACCAGTTTCAACTGAATCCGAGCGGGGAAAACTGAAAAAATCGGTTTTCGCCACTTACCGCCGGCACCTTCCCGCGCATTCCCGCGGGTTGTATACCACCTTGAAGGCCCCTCGAAGCCCGAACGATCGACACCAGTTTCAACTGAATCCGAGCGGGGAAAACTGAAAAAATCGGTTTTCGCCACTTACCGCCCGCACCTTCCCGCGCATTCCCGCGGGTTGGAATAAATCGGTTTTCGTCACTTACCGCCCGCACCTTCCCGCGCATTCCCGCGGGTTGGAAAAAATCGGTTTTCGCCACTTACCGCCGGCACCTTCCCGCGCATTCCCACGGGTTGTATACCTCCTTGAAGGCCCCTCGGAGCCCGAACGATCGACACCAATTTCAACTGAATCCGAGCGGGGAAAACTGAAAGAGGGGCCTTCAAGGTGGTAAACAATGCGCGGGAAGGTGCCGGCGGTAAGTGGCGAAAACCGATTTTTTCAGTTTTCCCCGCTCGGATTCAGTTGAAACTGGTGTCGATCGTTCGGTCTCCGAGGGGCTTTCAAGGTGGTATACAACAAGCGGGAATGCGCGGAAAGGTACGGGAGCTAAGTGGCGAAAAACGATTTTTTCCAACCCGCGGGAATGCGCGGGAAGGTGCGGGCGGTAAGTGACAAAAACTGATTTTTTCAGTTTTCCCCGCTCGGATTCAGTTGAAACTGGTGTCGATCGTTCGGGCTTCGAGGGACCTTCAAGGTGGTATACAACCCGCGGGAATGCGCGGGAAGGTGCCGGCGGTTAGTGGCGAAAACCGATTTTTTCAGTTTTCCCCGCTCGGATTCAGTTGAAACTGGTGTCAATCGTTCGGGCTCCGAGGGGCCTTCAAGGTGGTATACAACCCGCGGGAATGCGCGGGAAGGTGCGGGCGGTAAGTGGCGAAAACCGATTTTTTCAGTTTTCCCCGCTCGGATTCAGTTGAAACTGGTGTCGATCGTTCGGGCTCCGAGGGGCCTTCAAGGTGGTATACAACCCGCGGGAATGCGCGGGAAGGTGCCGGCGGTAAGTGGCGAAAACCATCCTTCTGCGAGGCAGTGGTGCCCGAGAAGGAGTCAGCGGAACGGGCGAGGGAGGCTTTTGCCGAAGTCGCCATCCACCGTAAGAGACCGGGTCGCCGGAGGGCGGCACACGACCGCCACCTTCCGCCCTAATGTGCCAGAGGGCGGTCAGCTTGGGGAAGCTGGCCGCCTACCAACCTGGCCTGAGTAGGCGCGCGCAGGTTGCTCCCGCGCGCTACTCCGAGCAGGCCGTCGAGGGTGCCCACACACCCTTGACTCCGCGACGTGCCTAGCAGGCTCCCGCCGCCGCGTTTCGTGGACGATTCTAGTCCCCGCGTCTCGCGGTCAGTGGCGGTCGAGGAGGAGCACCGTGAGGTTTTACTGGGTATTGGGATTGGCCTTCAGCCGGTCCATGAGTCCCACATAACCCGCTCGAGTCCCCACTCGGGCCGGTATCCGTAAAAGGATTTCCTCATGTTAAATAAAAAAGTAAAAAAAAAAATTTAAGTTAAACGGTTTTATACTGCAGATAAATGTACTAAAAAATAAAAAATAATTTCATGGAAATTATGATTACTAAAATAAAATCGTGGGGACACTTTCTACTTACCACTAGGTGGGTGAAGTCTCATGCCATGTCTTTCGATTGTAGATATTGGACGTGCCCCATCTCTTAGTACATTTATCTGCAATATAAAACCGTTTAACTTAAAATTTTTTTTTTACTTTTTTATTTTTAAGTTTTTAGTTTTTATTTCTCCTACTATTCAATTCGTTGAGTGCCTCATTATTGCAAGGTTAATGGAGAATGTTACGATCGACCCCCCAGAGGTCCAATAGAGGAGCAAGGCTATGTACAAAAAGATGTGTCTGAATCTTGAGGGGAAAACGCTAACGACATATCATTTTTATCCACCTAGTGCCATACAGTTCTCGGCGCGCTTTTACCTTTTACCTTGGGTGGTGTACCCCTAGCGACGTCTCATTTTTAGGCACCCTATAGCCACACAGTCCTCGACAGGATACCAGATCTTGACTTAGGTGGGAGATTCATATTGTAATTGTGTATAGTATACTGTATTATACTTACCAAGCCCTTTATTTTGATACCCATATTGATGGGATTGAAAACTACATTATCCGCCATATTGTAGCAGTGGCCATCTTTGATTTTGATTTTGTATAGTGCCCTGAATTCTACTTGACAAGCCCTTTCATTTGATACCCATATTGATGGGATCGAAAAAAACTAACTTGTCCGCCATCTTGTAGCGGCGGCCATCTTGGATTTTAATTTTGTATAGTCCACTGAATTCTAATTGACAAGCCCTTTCATTTGATACCCATATTGATGGGATTGAAAAAAACGAAGTTGTCCGCCATCTTGTAGCGGCGGCCATCTTGGATTCACAATAATATTGAATATGGATAATTGTATTGTCACCAGAATCAAATGCGTATACCATATTTCAGATCAATCGGTTAACGGGAAGAGGGTTAAATTTCAATTACTAAATTTGACCCAAACAAACAAATAAACAAACGGGGTGAGCTAAATAAAACCGTTTAAAAAAAAAAAAAAATGTCAGGTTAGGTTGGGGTGCTTGGTCGGATGACCTCCTCGTGTGTTCACCCGCTGTTGGCCCTTTCTCGAATGCTTGTCGTTCGGGGGGGACGAACAGTGTTGCGGACCGGTGCACCCTGGGCGGCGAGTAATTGGTGCCTACAGGATTCGTCCTTGGGTAATGATTGCTCGCTGGCTAATAATCCGGCGTGGTTCTTCGCGTGTCCTCTGTCATGCAGAGGTCACAGTGTGAGGAACCGGAGGGCGTGCGTGGTGTGTACTCCGTAGGGTACCGGCCGACACCCTGGCGTAATAGGCTTATCCGAGTACAGGGGGCACTGCTCGGATGGACCGTTTTTCCCCCACACTCGTGGGAACAAAATGGAAAATGTAAACTTAAAAACCCAAAATGATGACGTAGGGAGGCCCGAGGAGGGCGGTGATCTGTTGTTGCCCGATATGGGCGGAGTAGTAGTTGTGCCCGAGAAAGGCGTAGGGAGTACTTTGCTCGAAAGGGGCAAAAGTCCGGCACTTGTGCCAATAGGAGGGGGGTTGAAGGATGCGCGAGTCGTGTTAGAGCGTCTGGACCATGAGGAGGTTGCCTCTATTATAAGAGATAGGTCCAGGTCGTCACTTTCGTCGCGAGGCCGTTTCTGGGCGGCTTCCGAGTCAGACGCCGATGGCGTGATGTCTGTTGGGTCGAACAGCTCCAATGCTATCGAGGGAGCTAAAGCGCAGTTCCGAAAGGACAGAAAGAGGCGCCATCACAGGAAGAGTAACTCTGAATCCTCGGATGCGGATGGGGAGACAGAGACAAGCCGAAAGCGAAGGTTGCTTCGGCCAGAGGGAGTCGTGGTCGTACCAAATATTCCTGATGAGAATATAGGGCTAGCTGCTGGAAAGAAGGCGCTAAACGATGCCAAGCGCGAGGAGCGCCGGCTGAGGGCGGAGGAGGAAGTTGCTGAAATCTCCGCGGCGATACAAACTAGAGCAAGTTCTAGGCTCTCGGATGTGCCCCTGGAACTTTACGGTGAGGAGCACATGGTCTCCGACTTGCGTAGCCAAGTATCTGATAGCTTGGCTATAATCAATAGAGTCGCCTGCAAGTCGGGGAATCTGAAGGGCACATTTACTAGGGCCCTTAAAGACGCTGCCGGAGTTATCTCTTCTGCCGTTAATACTCTGGCAAAGAGGACGGCATCAGAGGAAGTGGATATCCTCAAGGCAACAAACTCGCGACTGCAGTCGGAGTTGGTGGAGTTGCGGAAGGAGTTTGCCCTTTTGAGAGCGGAGTTGGAGCGGTCTAGAGCATCGGACTTGCGACCCACTCCCACGGAGTCTATTGCTGTGGAGGACATAGTGGGCACTATGGTCTCCACCAGGCTGGAAGCCTTTAAAGATCGGCTACCACCGGAGAGAAATCTGCGACCTCCGCTAGCGGCGGACAAGCGCAAGGTGGATAGCCCAAAGCAGGCGCAAGTGGACCCTGTCGCATCCACTTTGATGGCGCCGGCTAATCCGGCACCAAAGGAGCAAAGGTCTAAAAAGGCCAAGAAGAAGAAAGGCCCGGTGATGACCGCATCTACTGAGCCTCGACCTCTGCCACCCGCTCCGGCTGATATGTCTGAGGGCTGGACTGTAGTAGCCCGGAAGGGGGCCAAGAAGAGAAAGCCAGCTCCTAAGCCGAAAGCGCAAAAGGCTAAAGCGCAAAAGGAGCCAAAGTTGCGTCGTCCTAGATCGCAAGTTGTGACGATTAAGTTGCAGCCAGCCGTCGCCGACAAGATGTCGTATAGCGATGTCCTTACCCGGGTCAAGGAAAGTATAAAGTTGGAAGACCTGGGTATAGAGGACCTGAGATTCCGTGTTGCGTCTACTGGCGCTAGAATGCTAGAGTTGCCTGGCGCCAACATTGCTGAGAAGGCGGATGCGCTAGCTGAGAAGTTGCGTGGGGTTCTCACCCCCAAAAAGGTCCAGGTGTCGAGGCCAGTGAAATGTGCGGAATTGAGGGTGTTTGGCCTCGATGACTCCGCCACTGCTGAGGACGTGACGGCGGCAATAAGCCGAGTTTCCGGCTGTGCTGCGGGTAATATAAAAGTCGGAGAGATCCGACAGGACCGGGCCGGTCTAGGAACAGTATGGGTCCGATGTCCTGTCGGCGCAGCGCAGAAGATTAGCGGGGCGAGACTACTTGTTGGCTTCGTCTCTGCTGGAGTGAGGCTGTTGATGCCCCGTGCGCAACGTTGTTTCCGTTGCCACGAAGTGGGCCACATGGCTGCGAAGTGCAGTAGCCAGGTGGACCGCAGCAAACAGTGTTTCCAGTGTGGCCAGACCGGGCATCAGCAGAGATCGTGTTCGGCAGAGCCTCATTGTCCGGTGTGTGAGGCGGCGCAAAGGCCCGCTAATCACATGTTGGGGAATGCTGCCTGTGGAAAGGCTAGCACCAATAACGGTGGAAAGCGCAGACGAGTGCCGGCAACATCGGCCAGGTCTAATATCCCAGCTGGGCCTGAGGAGGTGCAACACATGGAAGACCAATAATGGCTCTCCGTGTGTTACATGCGAACATTAACCACTGTGCTAGGGCCCAGGACTTATTGGTCCAAAGCCTGGCGCAGTGGTCTATCCAGGTGGCGGTTGTTTCGGAGCCCTACAGCGTTCCCGACAGAGACAACTGTGTAGCCGACAACACCGGGGTGGTGACTATTATCACCCAGGTCGCCGCGGGCTCCCCGCCTTTCTCACGTGTAGAGAGAGGTGTGGGATGCGTCGCCGCACTTGTCGGCAACCTAGTTGTCGTAGGGGTCTACTTTTCCCCCAATCGAACTCTCGCGGAGTTTGAAGAGTTCCTTATACGATTGGGGGAAATGGTAGAGCGATTTCGTCCGGCGGAGATGTTGGTGGCCGGCGATCTCAACGCGAAGTCCAGCGTGTGGGGCTTCGCAACGACGGATGTGCGTGGTGTGACGCTGTCGGAGTGGGTTGTTGCTACCGGTTTGTCTGTGCTCAACCGAGCGACCAAGAACACGTGTGTGCGAAGGCTGGGCGGATCCGTCGTGGACGTTTCGGTCGCGAGCCCGGCCCTAGCATGTCGTGTTCGGGGCTGGCGAGTGCTGGATGATGTGTCTATGTCGAGGCGAGAACGCAGCTGCAGGAGGAGATCGGTCGTGTGAAAGGCGAGTCGCACGACCGCGGGGATAGACTTAGACCCGTACGGCACACCTTACCGAATGGTGCTCGGTAGGTTACGGGCTTGGGCACCACCACTGACGCAGACACTCCAACCGGACGTACTCCGAGGGGTTCTGTCGTCGCTATTCCCGCAGCGGGCCAGTTTTGCACCACCCAGTATGGCCCGCCCTGCAGCGCGTGAGGAGGAAGAGGAGGACGACGAGGACAGCGTCACACCACCGGTGGAGGAGGAGGAGCTCGAAGAAGCTGTACGCCGATCTCGGCTCAAGAGCACCGCCCCGGGCTTGGATGGCATTCCCGGCCGGGCGCTAACTCTGGCCCTCAACACCTTAGGGCCCAGAGTGCGAGGACTATTCACTGCCTGTCTGGCTCAAGCCATAAATCCACAGCGGTGGAAGACAGGCAGGTTAGTCCTCATCAAGAAGGAGGGTCGCCCGGCGGATTCAGCCTCCGCCTACAGGCCCATCGTGCTCTTGAGCGAGATCGCCAAGCTCCTTGAGCGTGTTGTAGCCAGGAGGCTACAACACCATTTGGAGGGGACAGGTCCGGACCTCTCGGACCACCAGTATGGCTTCCGTAGGGGGCGATCGACGGTGGATGCCATACTGGAGGTAAAGTCCTATGCGCAGGATGCGGTGGCCCGAGGCAATGGAGTCTTGGCGGTGTCTTTAGACATCGCCAACGCCTTCAACTGCCTGCCATGGCCCTGCATAAAGGAGGCACTGTTATACTATCGTGTGCCTCCATACCTGCGCCGCGTCATCGGGGCTTACCTGTCCGGTAGGTCTGTGACCTTTCCAGCTCCTGGAGGAGGTTGGAAGGAGTTCGTTGTGTCGGCCGGTGCTCCACAAGGATCGGTGCTGGGTCCGATCCTCTGGAACATCGGATACGACTGGGTGCTGCGGGGCGGCACCCTGAGGGGGATAAAGGTCCTCTGTTACGCCGATGACACGCTGGTCTTGGCGCAGCAGTGGACCTATCGAGAGGCGGCAGTCCTCGCGACTGCTGGAGTTGCGGAGGTAGTCGGCCGCATAAAGCGGCTGGGCTTGGAAGTCTCCCTCAAAAAGTCCGAGGCAATCTACTTCCATGCTCCTCGAAAGGGCAGATGCCCACATCGTCGTCGGTGGCGTCAAAATTGACGTTGCCCGGAGCATGAAGTACCTCGGACTTGTTCTGGATGGTCGGTGGAGTTTTCGGGGCCGCTTTACATCTTTGGCCCCGAAACTGTTGAAGACAGCGGCGGCACTGGCGCGCCTTTTGCCCAATGTGGATGGGCCGAGCGCCTCTAGCCGTCGGCTGTACACCGGAGTGGTCCGATCCGACCGGCACAACATCACTCTGCTGCGACGTGCGCAGAGGGTGATGGCCATCCGGGCGATACGGGGGTACCGGACCATCTCCGGTGAAGTGGCGTGCGTGCTGGCTGGAGTCATACCGTGGGACCTGGATGCTCTTTCTCTGGCGTCGGTCTATTGCCGGCGTCGAGGCCTAGCGTCCGGGGAACCGGCAAGCCAAGCACGCACTGAGGAGGCGCGGGTAGCCGCGGTTGAAATGTGGGAAACTCGGCTGGCAAATCCATCTGCCGGCCTGAGGAAGATCGAGGCTGTTCGTCCAGTGTTCCGCCAGTGGTTAGCGCGGCGTCACGGCGTCCTAACCTTCCACACGACATAGGTGCTCACGGGGCATGGCTGCTTCGGGGGTTACCTGTGTCGGATCGCCGGGAGGGAGCCCGACGCTCGCTGCCACCACTGCGACGACTGCCTCGACGAGACGGCCCAGCACACGTTGGAGGTGTGCTCAGCCTGGGCGTCTCAACGTCGCGCTTTGCGCGACGTCATAGGGGACGACCTTTCCCTGCCGGCCGTGGTCAAGGCTATGGCCGGCAGCGAGACGTCGTGGGATGCGGTCTCATCCTTCTGCGAGGCAGTGGTGCTCGAGAAGGAGTGGGCGGAACGGACGAGGGAGGCTTTTGCCGAAGTCGCCATCCGCCGTAAGAGACCGGGTCGCCGGAGGGCGGCACACGATCGCCGCCTTCCGCCCTAATATGCCAGAGGGCGGTCAGCTTGGGGAAGCTGGCCGCCTACCAACCTGGCCCGAGTAGGCGCGCGCAGGTTGCTCCCGCGCGCTACTCCGAGCAGGCCGTCGAGGGTGCCCACACACCCTTGACTCCGCGACGTGCCTAGCAGGCTCCCGCCGCCGCGTTTCGTGGACGATTATAGTCCCCGCGTCTCGCGGCCAGTGGTGGTTGAGGAGGAGCATCGTGAGGTTTTAGTGGGTATTGGGATTGGCCTTCAGCCGGTCCACGAGTCCCACATAACCCGCTCGAGTCCCCACTCGGGCCGGTATCCGTCAAAAGGCCTTGGTGAAAGTTCCTTTAAGGTTGCCCGATCTGCTGGCAACCTTCCTTATCACCGCTAGGCTGTCCACCACCTGATTTTGTAGGTCAGACGCAAGTATGGCTTCGTCCTGCTCTTTCTCGGATGGTAGAGACATGTCCGAGAGCCTGGAGCTAGCCCTGGCCAGTACGGCCGCAGCGCTGTCAGACACCTCCTGTCCTGTTCTGACCTCAGCGGCAACTCCTTCCTTTCTGCCTCACCGAGACCTTTCCGTCTCCTCATGGCAACCACTTTTGGCGCCGGTCTATCTGGCTCTCCTTCACCAGAAGACCCCGACTGATCGATCGGCTTCCGAGGCCTCTTCCGCCTGTCCTTCAGGTATTGTGCCCGTGTCCTTGACTTCTCCGACACCATCGACACAAAACTTTCAGTATCTGAGTCCTTTGACTCCAACGCTCCCCACAACCGTCCATATGATGATCCGGACCCTCGTCTCGACCTGACACTACCGACAGTCGACATTCCGTCATCAACGTCCAATCTGGTCAGAACCACTCTCGGCTCCTTCCACACTCCTACGTTCTGGCCATCACCAACTGACCCCTCCGCAGCGACACCAACGATCCAACGATCGACACCAGTTTCAACTGAATCCGAGCGAAGAAAACTGAAAAAATCGGTTTTCGCCACTTACCGCCCGCACCTTCCCGCGCATTCCCGCGGGTTGGATACCACCTTGAAGGCCCCTCTTTCAGTTTTCCCCGCTCGGATTCAGTTGAAACTGGTGTCGATCGTTCGGGCTCCGAGGGGCCTTCAAGGTGGTATACAACCCGCGGGAATGCGCGGGAAGGTGCCGGCGGTAAGTGACGACAGAGTTAGTGTTATGCATTGGTATGGAAGGGGCGAGTCGAAGCGTGGCCGACGGACATCGACTCACTTTGTGTTTGGCAGTCGGCCGGTGCAGACGACACTGAAACTGTCCCGCGTTCCGTGTTGTGTATCTACCTACTGGGATAGCGGTAGCTGCTTTCTTGTGTATTGATTACGGTGTTGTAATTAATTCGTAATATCACAAATTGTGTTTACTCATGCCAACATTATCTACTAAAGCACACAGTAGACCGGGCACTCAAAACTATGTGCGAGGGAAATCCACCCAACTCCGACATCAGAAGTGCGATCGGTGTTGGCACAGAGAACAATGGAGATAACCACTGGCGTGCTATGTTCGAAGCCCTGTATACACCGAGGCTAATTCAGGGAGGTATATGTGGTTACCCACTTATGATCCTGACAAAGAAGACACGGACGCGAGATCGTGGTGCGCAACGGCTGACTTGTGCTTTTGACAAACTCCCCGAGAGGCAGTCAACTCGAGCTTGCTGTAAGTAAGGCACTGGAAGGTGAAGCATCTTTGTGGCTGTCTCAAACAGCGTACGAGAGTATGACATGCTACCCTCACAAATCACTGGACATTGTGATGTGGGCAAAGAAGAGGTTGCTGTGGCTACTGTACTCTCTCACATCACATCAGTCTGACCCGCGGCTTTAACGTATAGGGTTTACAACACTGAAGTGTTTGAGCGGTGGAAAAATGGCTGGCCATAAGTGAGCGGAATGCAGAAGCAAGCCTATCGATGCGACGGTACGAACACCTGTATCTTCAACGTTGAGTCAAGCGGTGCAGCAGCCGGCAGCGAGGCCTTTAGTGTGCTTCAAGTGTGGCAAACCGGGTCATATCGCCATCTGGTGTACGAGCGAAGGCGGCGGGCCAAGCGATGGCAGCAGGGACGGCGCAGCGCGTGATGAACGGTGAGTGGATGGAGCGGCGTGTGGACGTATGCAGTGTCCAATTTCCAAAGGGTAGGGTACAAGACAAAAGGTGAACTGTTTTGTTTTGTTTACGATTCTGGTGCTAAATTCTCGTTAGTTGAAAGTTTTTCTGTTACATTTAGTGGTCGACGGTTTAGTAATGTTGTTACTATGACCGGTATTAGTCAAACACGAGTATACAGTACCGAACAAATTCTGTGTTTTGTAGTATTAACGATTGCCCTCTTAGGATATTATTGTCGCGAGATTTTAAATCAGGGTTGTACAGTAAACATAACTGACTGACATTTTGTTTGACGGGAATCTTTATGTAAATTCAGTGAATAACGATAGTGTGAGTGAGTTGACTTTGACTGATATCTCAGCTGATATTACTGGTAGTGACCGGTGGTAGTGACCGGGTTGGTTCGAATCGCACAGTACAGCGGCGTCCATATAGGATGTCGCCGGACGAACGTAGCGTTATACGCAACAGAGTAAAGGAAGGTTTACACGTGAATATCATTAGGTCGAGCTGTCCTCCTTTTGAAAGTCCGGCTTTATTAGTAAAGAAGTATGACGGTTCAGACCGTATCTGTATTGACTATAGTGAGCTTAACAATAATACCAACCCTGACAGTTATCCGCTTCCATTAATTACTGATCAAACTTCACGTTTTCAGGGTGCTAATTATTTTTTGAAACTCTATAGCGCAAGCGGTTTTCATTTGATCACAGTAAACGAAAATTCTGTAGACAGTACTGCTTTCATAACAGCTGAAGGGCAGTTTGAATTCTTGACTGTGCCTTTTGGTCTGAAGAATTCAATTTCGATTTTTCAGAAGACAATTGTGATCGTGTTGGGTGATTTGGTTCGTGATTGCGTGGTGGTGTATTTTGAGGACATTTTGACATTGACATTGTCTCAACCGATTTAGCGGTCCAGTATGGGAGGACTTAATGCAGTGTTGGAAGCTGTGACAAGGGCTGGTTTCTCTTTGAACCTAGTGAAGTGTTCCTTTTGAAGTGGAGGCTAGTCAGGTCTCTATCGCCTCCAGAGACTGTGATTAAGTAGTAGCAGTTCGTCGGATTAGCTTCCTATTTCCGTCAGTTTTGAATCTGTTGTTCGTCTCGAGGCTGAGGGGACTATTGAACAGCATTTTGACTTTTGCTGGTTTCCGGTCATGGTGTGCTGGAGGATTTGTGGATGTCTGCGTTACTTGTAGGGTCGCGAAATCTCACTCAGGAAGATTTCAAACTGGCCTGCATCAAATCCCTAAGGTAATGATGCCGTGAAATACGGTTCGTGTAGACGTGGCGAATAGGCTCAGCGGTGAAACGATAAGGAGTACATTTTCATTCTGACAGACGCGTTCGCGAAGTGTGTTCTTTTGTTTCGTGCGGCAGGCATTGACTCTTGGAGTGTTCACGAGGTGACTTGTGGCTTTGTTTGGGGCTCCAACTCGCATCATAGCTGACCAGGGAAGATTGTTTTACTGGTGGTAGTTTTCACTAGTAGACTTAGGTTGGCATCTTACGGCGGCGGGCTTACCCAGTGCTAACAGGCAGGTAAAGCGCGTCAGAAGTGTGTTAAAGTCCATGTCGACAACGTTTGAGACTAGCGGTGGTAATAAGTTGTGGCAAGAATCTGTAGGAGGGTACAACTCGAGATAAATTGTACGATGAACCGGTAGATTTTAATTCATAAAATAACGATACCGTTATCATTGATGGTGTGTGATCGGTGGTGTGTATCATTGATGTGTCATTGATGTGTATCATTGGTGTGTGTCATTGATTTGTCGTTAATGTGTGTCAATGGTGTGTATCTGTGGTGTGTATCTTTGATGTGTATCATTGGTATGTATCATTGATTTATATCATTTATGTGTAGTAGTGAGGTATAGACTGTCGTTGACATTGACGAAATTCGTTAAGTAGCATCAGACATTATTACGAAGTGTGCGGAATATGGTAGGTCCCGTTTTGATATGACAAAAACGAAAGTAAGTAAGTTTTCTGTTGGCGTATTGTTAATATTGTAAAGTTAATAAGTGTAAAAATTCGATTCAAAATTTAAAGGTTCATTTAAGGTTGTCAGTTTTGGTTCTGTAAATTGTAAACGTCTTGTAACGTACAAATTTGCTCACGATAGGTTGAGGAAAATGCCAGCAAGTCATGTACCCGACGAAATCAATGTGTAATTTATGATGTTGTTGATGATATGATGGTGTTCAAGCTTAAGTAGTTGAAGAGACTCGAGTAAATGGTTCTATCGGCCGTAATGTGTTCGACCGTACCAGTAGTTATTTCGTAGTCGTAGCCCGGTAGAAATCGGTATCTCTTGGGGCAACTCAAGTAGTCCGTGGGTGCGCGGTGTGCGTTTAACTCTGGCGGAGGTCGTGGTCTGTAGAGACCGTAGCGTGTTGTCGCAGGTGTGACATACACGGGCTATCCACGCGGTGGATATGCGTATTGAGAGGTTTTCGACCGTACTGAGGTCGTGGTCTGCAGAGACCGTAGCGTGTTGTCGCAGAGGTGACGTACACGGGCGATCCACTCGATTGATATGCGTATTGAGATGTGAGAGAGCAATTTGATTGCTGTTCGGCTGGAGAGCTGTGGCGTTAGAGGTCTTTACTCGGAGGTTTCTGTTAATTTGGTTGTAACTTGTTGCTGAAGTAAAGTGAAGTAAAGTAAAGTAAAGTGAAGTTTTGGTTATGATGTCGATGGTACATGGCTGTGGTATTTGTGTGTAGTGGTTAGTTACAATTATGATCCAGATTGGTGTCAAATTGTAGTGTCCAGTTGATCTGGTGTCGAGTTGATCTGGTGTCGAGTTGATCTGGTGTCGAGTTGATCTGGTGTCGAGTTGATCTGGTGTCGAGTTGATCTGGTGTCGAGTTGATCTGGTGTCGAGTTGATCTAGTGTCGAGGGTCAAGTTGTTCAGGTATAAGGTTCAGGTATAAGGTTCAGGTATACAGTTCAGGTACACAGTTCAGGTATACAGTTCAGGTATAAGGTTCTGGTATACAATTACTAGTGTAATTACTAGTGTACGTCTATTACAATTCTAGTGTACGGTTCTGGAAGTTGGTTGGTAAGGTTCTGATGTAGGTTGGCCGAGCGGTACGAGGTACTGTTGTAGCTTTTTCTTCTAGGCTAACCAACACACGAGGACGTGTGCTAGCAGGATGGCCGTGTCGGAATTTGTAGTATTGATGTGGTTCCGGAACGCCAGCGCCATCTATTGGCGCTCGACAGAGTTAGTGTTATGCATTGGTATGGAAGGGGCGAGTCGAAGCGTGGCCGACGGACATCGACTCACTTTGTGTTTGGCAGTCGGCCGGTGCAGACGACACTGAAACTGTCCCGCGTTCCGTGTTGTGTATCTACCTACTGGGATAGCGGTAGCTGCTTTCTTGTGTATTGATTACGGTGTTGTAATTAATTCGTAATATCACAAATTGTGTTTACTCATGCCAACATTATCCACTAAAGCACACAGTAGACCGGGCACTCAAAACTATGTGCGAGGGAAATCCACCCAACTCCGACGTATATATATATATAATAATAAATTTAATTAATGTTTATATATATTAATATTAATTATTAAATTTTTAATATTTTTCTTTCTCCTATTTTTATAATATTCATATTAAAAATTAAAATATATAATAAACGATTAATAATTATTTAAAAAATTATATTATAAATATAATATTAATTAAATAATAATTAATTATTTAAAAAAAAAAAAATAATAATAATACTTTATTGCATTGAAAAAATATATATATATATAAAATTTACACAGAAAAAAAAAATAGAAAAGAAAAGAAAAGGAAGGCTACATAGGTACTTAAATTAACATGTGCAATGGCGGCCTTATCACTGCAAGTGATCTCTTACAGGCAACCATTAAAAGTGCAGGACTTATGCAAGAAATTATCGTAAGGCGCAAAAAGTATTACTTAACAAATAAAAAAAAGCTAAAATAAGCTTTTGGGTTCATACCCCAAATATAAAGGAAATCCCTTTTTTTTAAAAATAAAGTGCCTGATAAAAGGATTATTCTGATAGGATAAATAATGTAATTTTTTACCTTTATTATATTTTATGGAATTAAACTATATCTAATAATTTCAAAAATTATTGTGCATTTTACACTAAAATATAATTTTTTTATAATGAATTTAAATTCATCTTTAGAATATTTTATTCTGATTTTTTATTTTATTAATTAATAATTCCAATAAAATATTTTTCTTATTTATTTTATTTTTCAGAACTATAATTTCTATTTCATCAAATTCATGATTAGGATGCTGAATTGGCTTAGAAATTAATTTACTTAGATTTATCCCCTTAATCTCTTCCCCCAATAATCTATTAAATTCAGAAGCTTCCTTAAAATATTTTTTAACTCAATCTATTGCATCAATTAATTTTTTATTTTCTATCCTATTGAATTTATTTCTTATAAAAATATTTATTAATGATTTATTATCAATTATTATAAATTCTGCAATATTAACAAAAATAGGTTCTGTTCCTTTTCATTTTTGATTTCCTAATATTATAGAAGGATTATCATGATTTAATAGATTTATTTTAATAACATGACAAAAAATTTCACCAATAATTTTATTATCTTATAATATAAATTTTATTTTTTTAATTTTTGAATTAAGGATTAGACGGAGAAGAGGACAAGGGATGAGGAAGACGGGTAAATTTCAGGAAACTATTGAGCAAGTAGGGTAGGGGCCTGCCCGGAGGAATGAGGTCCGCTAAATCAGATAGCTTGGACCATAGAGGGTGGGATGACAGCTGTAACATTTTACCAACAAACCGATCAGACAGGAATTGGCGACGGATAGGATAAGGAGGATCAACACACTCAACCTGCAGTGCGTTGGTGGGAGAAGACTTCATTGCACCTATAATAATTCGTAGGCATTTGTATTGGATCCTATTGAGTTTTTCAGTAGCAACTTTGTTAAAGGGGTCTAAAACAAATAATCCGTAGTCAATGTGACTACGGATAATGGCATTGTACAGTAGTTTGAGAGTATAAGGGTGTGCACGCCACAACACACCAGACACAGCTCTTAAAGCGTTGATGCCGTTTTCACATTTTTTACTGACATGTTCAGCATGGGCAATTCCGTTCAGTCTTTTATCGAGAATCATGCCTAAGAATTTAACATTTTCTGCTAATTGGATAGTATTATCCCAATACCCACTAAAACCTCACGGTGCTCCTCCTCGACCGCCACTGGCCGCGAGACACGGGGACGTGAGTCTTCCGCGAAACGCGGCGGCGGGAGCCTGCAAGGCACGTCGCGGAGTCAAGGGTGTGTGGGCACCCTCGACGGCCTGCTCAGAGTAGCGCGCGGGAGCAACCTGTGCGTGCCTACTCGGGCCAGGTTGGTAGGCGGTCAGCTTCCCCAAGCTGACCGCCCTCTAGCACATTAGGGCGGAAGGCGGCGATCGTGTGCCGCCCTCCGGCGACCCGGTCTCTTACGGCGGATGGCGACTTCGGCAAAAGCCTCCCTCGCCCGTTCCGCCGACTCCTTCTCGAGCACCACTGCCTCGCAGAAGGATGAGACCGCATCCCACGACGTCTCGCTGCCGGCCATAGCCTTGACCACGGCCGGCAGGGAAAGGTCGTCCCCTATGACGTCGCGCAAAGCGCGACGTTGAGACGCCCAGGCTGAGCACACCTCCAACGTGTGCTGGGCCGTCTCATCGAGGCAGTCGTCGCAGCGGTGGCAGCGAGCGTCGGGCTCCCTCCCGGCGATCCGACACAAGTAACCCCCGAAGCAGCCATGCCCCGTGAGCACCTGTGTCATGCGGAAGGTTAGGACGCCGTGACGCCGCGCTAACCACTGGCGGAACACTGGACGAACAGCCTCGATCGTCCTCAGGCCGGCAGTTGGTGTTGCCAGCCGAGTTTCCCACAACTCCATTGCGGCTACCCGCACCTCCTCAGTGCGTGCCTGGCTTGCCGGTTCCCCGGACACTAGGCCTATTATTTCTTCATTTGGTTCATATATTTCATTATTTTCCATAATTTTAATTATTATTATTATTTGAGAATCAATAATTAATCAACGAATAATCCTATTTTCATTAAATATACCATCCTCTATTGAATGATATCAAAATTTACCTCCTTCTGAACATTCTTATAATGAATAATAATCCTTTTTTAACCGACTTCTGTAAGAAAAGGAGGTTATCAATTCGACTGTATTTTTTTTTTTTATGTTTGTTACCTCATAACTTTTAACTGGGTGGACCGATTTTAATATTTTTTTTTTTATTTAAAAGGTATAGCTTCCCGAATGGTTCCATTTTTTTTTGTCCATGTCTGACAATGGTATCCATGAGAAAATCACATAAGTCTTAAATTTGCATTATGCATGTGCGCGACTAATAGCCGAATAACTCAATGTCGCGCCAACCGATTTTGATGACTCTTTTTTTATTTGAAAGGATACACTTCAAGGATAATTTGGTGAAAGTTTGGTTAGGTTTCGATTATGGAATCCGGAGAAAATTGAGAAAGTTTGTTTTTGTTGGTCAAAAATTAATTATACTGTAATAGTTACAAGCAAAAACTTTTTAAATTGATGTCAGAAGTGAGATTCCTGATCGTTGCATTTCTTTTCAACCGATCTCAAAAAAGAGGATGTTCTCATTTTCAACCAACTTCAAAAAAGGGAGATTCCGAATTCACCCGAATACTTTTTATGTTTGTTCTTGTCAATATACCAAAATGTAACTTTGCACAAAAATAATAGCTAATTAAATGAAGTTTTACATAGAACAATCATAACCACTCGTTGACAACCACTACCACCACCATCACCACTCACACCACATTCCTCAAATAATACCTATCAATTGAATAATTTCATTATTATTTTTTATTTCTATTTTTATTAGTTTAATAATTATAAATTATTTTATTTTAAATTATAAAAATAATTTTAATTTAAAAAAAAATAAGAAAAATAATTTCAAAAAATTTTTTTGAAAATGATAAATAATCTTTTTTCAATTTTTGATCCTTCAACAAATTTATTTAATTTCTCATTTAATTGAATTAGAACATTTATTGGATTATTATTTATTCCTTTATCTTTCTGATTTTTTCCTAATCGTCATTATTTATTATGAAATTTTATTTCTAATAAACTTCATAATGAATTTAAAACTTTATAAGGACCAAATAGAATTAATGGATCAACTTTTATTTTTATTTCATTATTCTTTTTTATTTTATTTAATATTTTTTTAGGTTTATTCCCATATATTTTTACTAGAACAAGTCATCTTAATGTATCCCTTTCATTATCTTTAACATTATGATTAAGATTTATAATTTATGGATGATTAAATAATACACAACATATATTTATTCATATAATTCCTCAGGGAACACCAACTATTTTAATACCTTTTATAGTACTAATTGAAACTATTAGTAATATTATTCGACCTGGAACTTTAGCAGTTCGATTAACAGCTAATATAATTGCAGGTCATTTACTTTTAACTTTATTAAGTAATACAGGTATTAAAATACTTAATTATTTATTAATTATTTTAATTATTGTTCAAATTTTATTATTAATTCTTGAATCTGCCGTAGCAATTATTCAATCTTATGTAATTTCTATTTTAAGAACTCTTTATTCTAGAGAAGTAAATTAATGTCTAATCATAATCATCCCTATCACTTAGTTGACTATAGACCTTGACCCTTAACAGGAGCTATTGGAGTAATAACCTTAGTAACTGGTTTAGTAAAATGATTTCATAATTTTAATATAAACTTATTATTTATTGGATATATTATCGTATTATTAACTATATTTCAATGATGACGAGATATTTGTCGAGAAAGAACATTCCAAGGAAAACATACTATTATAGTATCAAAAGGTTTACGGTGAGGAATAATTTTATTTATTATTTCTGAAATCTTTTTTTTCAAATAATTTGTTCTATTAATGGAGAAGCTCTATTTTGGTAATTTAAATTAGATCAGGTTGCCATTTCTAAAAAAAGGATATTCCTTTATAAATGGGGTTTAAATCCATTACATATAATCTGCCATATTAGAAATTTCTTAAAATAGGAAGTTCATTATAAGAATGTTCAGAAGGAGGTAAATTTTGATATCATTCAATAGAGGATGGTATATTTAATGAAAATAGGATTATTCGTTGATTAATTATTGATTCTCAAATAATAATAATAATTAAAATTATGGAAAATAATGAAATATATGAACCAAATGAAGAAATAATAGGCCTAGTGTCCGGGGAACCGGCAAGCCAGGCACGCACTGAGGAGGTGCGGGTAGCCGCAATGGAGTTGTGGGAAACTCGGCTGGCAACACCAACTGCCGGCCTGAGGACGATCGAGGCTGTTCGTCCAGTGTTCCGCCAGTGGTTAGCGCGGCGTCACGGCGTCCTAACCTTCCGCATGACACAGGTGCTCTCGGGGCATGGCTGCTTCGGGGGTTACTTGTGTCGGATCGCCGGGAGGGAGCCCGACGCTCGCTGCCACCGCTGCGACGACTGCCTCGATGAGACGGCCCAGCACACGTTGGAGGTGTGCTCAGCCTGGGCGTCTCAACGTCGCGCTTGGCGCGACGTCATAGGGGACGACCTTTCCCTGCCGGCCGTGGTCTAGGCTATGGCCGGCAGCGAGACGTCGTGGGATGCGGTCTCATCCTTCTGCGAGGCAGTGGTGCTCGAGAAGGAGTCGGCGGAACGGGCGAGGGAGGCTTTTGCCGAAGTCGCCATCCGCCGTAAGAGACCGGGTCGCCGGAGGGCGGCACACGATCGCCGCCTTCCGCCCTAATGTGCCAGAGGGCGGTCAGCTTGGGGAAGCTGGCCGCCTACCAACCTGGCCCGAGTAGGCGCGCCCAGGTTGCTCCCGCGCGCTACTCCGAGCAGGCCGTCGAGGGTGCCCACACACCCTTGACTCCGCGACGTGCCTAGCAGGCTCCCGCCGCCGCGTTTCGTGGACGATTCTAGTCCCCGCGTCTCGCGGTCAGTGGCGGTCGAGGAGGAGCACCGTGAGGTTTTAGTGGGTATTGGGATTGGCCTTAGCCGGTCCATGAGTCCCACATAACCCGCTCGAGTCCCCACTCGGGCCGGTATCCGTAAAAGGATTTCCTCACGTTAAAAAAAAAAAAAAAAAATGTCAGGTTAGGTTGGGGTGCTTGGTCGGATGACCTCCTCGTGTGTTCACCCGCTGTTGGCCCTTTCTCGAATGCTTGTCGTTCGGGGGGGACGAACAGTGTTGCGGACCGGTGCACCCTGGGCGGCGAGTAATTGGTGCCTACAGGATTCGTCCTTGGGTAATGATTGCTCGCTGGCTAATAATCCGGCGTGGTTCTTCGCGTGTCCTCTGTCATGCAGAGGTCACAGTGTGAGGAACCGGAGGGCGTGCGTGGTGTGTACTCACCCTACCGCCACGCAGGTGCAGTGATGTGCCAGCGCCGAAAATATCGGAACTCCACTCTTGGTTGCGGTCATGTCTCGTAATCAGGAATGGAACTGAGGGCCTTGCCTTTACCGGCCGGGCTGCGAGGAAGAAAACCTCTATAAAAAATTACCCCAACCCAAGCGGCGAAGCAGCGCGAGGGGTTCATGGCTGATGGGGAGATCAGTCGCTACTGCTGGTCCCGCCAGGGTACCGGCCGACACCCTGGCGTAATAGGCTTATCCGAGTACAGGGGGCACTGCTCGGATGGACCGTTTTTCCCCCACACTCGTGGGAACAAAATGGAAAATGTTAACTTAAAAACCCAAAATGATGACGTAGGGAGGCCCGAGGAGGGCGGTGATCTGTTGTTGCCCGATATGGGCGGAGTAGTAGTTGTGCCCGAGAAAGGCGTAGGGAGTACTTTGCTCGAAAGGGGCAAAAGTCCGGCACTTGTGCCAATAGGAGGGGGGTTGAAGGATGCGCGAGTCGTGTTAGAGCGTCTGGACCATGAGGAGGTTGCCTCTATTATAAGAGATAGGTCCAGGTCGTCACTTTCGTCGCGAGGCCGTTTCTGGGCGGCTTCCGAGTCAGACGCCGATGGCGTGATGTCTGTTGGGTCGAACAGCTCCAATGCTATCGAGGGGGCTAAAGCGCAGTTCCGAAAGGACAGAAAGAGGCGCCATCACAGGAAGAGTAACTCTGAATCCTCGGATGCGGATGGGGAGACAGAGACAAGCCGAAAGCGAAGGTTGCTTCGGCCAGAGGGAGTCGTGGTCGTACCAAATATTCCTGATGAGAATATAGGGCTAGCTGCTGGAAAGAAGGCGCTAAACGATGCCAAGCGCGAGGAGCGCCGGCTGAGGGCGGAGGAGGAAGTTGCTGAAATCTCCGCGGCGATACAAACTAGAGCAAGTTCTAGGCTCTCGGATGTGCCCCTGGAACTTTACGGTGAGGAGCACATGGTCTCCGACTTGCGTAGCCAAGTATCTGATAGCTTGGCTATAATCAATAGAGTCGCCTGCAAGTCGGGGAATCTGAAGGGCACATTTACTAGGGCCCTTAAAGACGCTGCCGGAGTTATCTCTTCTGCCGTTAATACTCTGGCAAAGAGGACGGCATCAGAGGAAGTGGATATCCTCAAGGCAACAAACTCGCGACTGCAGTCGGAGTTGGTGGAGTTGCGGAAGGAGTTTGCCCTTTTGAGAGCGGAGTTGGAGCGGTCTAGAGCATCGGACTTGCGACCCACTCCCACGGAGTCTATTGCTGTGGAGGACATAGTGGGCACTATGGTCTCCACCAGGCTGGAAGCCTTTAAAGATCGGCTACCACCGGAGAGAAATCTGCGACCTCCGCTAGCGGCGGACAAGCGCAAGGTGGATAGCCCAAAGCAGGCGCAAGTGGACCCTGTCGCATCCACTTTGATGGCGCCGGCTAATCCGGCACCAAAGGAGCAAAGGTCTAAAAAGGCCAAGAAGAAGAAAGGCCCGGTGAAGACCGCATCTACTGAGCCTCGACCTCTGCCACCCGCTCCGGCTGATATGTCTGAGGGCTGGACTGTAGTAGCCCGGAAGGGGGCCAAGAAGAGAAAGCCAGCTCCTAAGCCGAAAGCGCAAAAGGCTAAAGCGCAAAAGGAGCCAAAGTTGCGTCGTCCTAGATCGCAAGTTGTGACGATTAAGTTGCAGCCAGCCGTCGCCGACAAGATGTCGTATAGCGATGTCCTTACCCGGGTCAAGGAAAGTATAAAGTTGGAAGACCTGGGTATAGAGGACCTGAGATTCCGTGTTGCGTCTACTGGCGCTAGAATGCTAGGCGCTAGAATGCCTGGCGCCAACACTGCTGAGAACGTGCGCAACGTTGTTTCCGTTGCCACGAAGTGGGCCACATGGCTGCGAAGTGCAGTAGCCAGGTGGACCGCAGCAAACAGTGTTTCCAGTGTGGCCAGACCGGGCATCAGCAGAGATCGTGTTCGGCAGAGCCTCATTGTCCGGTGTGTGAGGCGGCGCAAAGGCCCGCTAATCACATGTTGGGGAATGCTGCCTGTGGAAAGGCTAGCACCAATAACGGTGGAAAGCGCAGACGAGTGCCGGCAACATCGGCCAGGTCTAATATCCCAGCTGGGCCTGAGGAGGTGCAACACATGGAAGACCAATAATGGCTCTCCGTGTGTTACATGCGAACATTAACCACTGTGCTAGGGCCCAGGACTTATTGGTCCAAAGCCTGGCGCAGTGGTCTATCCAGGTGGCGGTTGTTTCGGAGCCCTACAGCGTTCCCGACAGAGACAACTGGGTAGCCGACAACACCGGGGTGGTGACTATTATCACCCAGGTCGCCGCGGGCTCCCCGCCTTTCTCACGTGTAGAGAGAGGTGTGGGATGCGTCGCCGCACTTGTCGGCAACCGAGTTGTCGTAGGGGTCTACTTTTCCCCCAATCGAACTCTCGCGGAGTTTGAAGAGTTCCTTATACGATTGGGGGAAATGGTAGAGCGATTTCGTCCGGCGGAGATGTTGGTGGCCGGCGATCTCAACGCGAAGTCCAGCGTGTGGGGCTTCGCAACGACGGATGTGCGTGGTGTGGCGCTGTCGGAGTGGGTTGTTGCCACCGGTTTGTCTGTGCTCAACCGAGCGACCAAGAACACGTGTGTGCGAAGGCTGGGCGGATCCGTCGTGGACGTTTCGGTCGCGAGTGCTGGATGATGTGGAGACTCTCTCGGATCACCTCTACATCTTGTACGAGATCTCCATACATCCTGCGGTGCCACCAGCCCCCAGTCCAAACTCGCGAGAGTACGGACCGCGGTGGCAACTGGGTCGTCTCGACAGGGAGTTGTTGGAGGAGGCCGCGATAGTGGGGCGCTGACGCGTATCTGTGACGCGTCAATGCCCCGTTCCGGGCGCCGCCCTCAACGGCGGCAAGTGTACTGGTGGTCGTGGGAGATCGCGCAACTGCGTAACACCTGCGTTGCGGCGAGACGCCAGTACAGCCACTATCGCAGACGGGTACAGAAGGTGCAGGAGGAGGAAGACCGACTGTACCGCGTCTATGTCGAGGCGAGAACGCAGCTGCAGGAGGAGATCGGTCGTGTGAAAGGCGAGTCGCACGACCGGTTGATCGCGGGGATAGACTTAGACCCGTACGGCACACCTTACCGAATGGTGCTCGGTAGGTTACGGGCTTGGGCACCACCACTGACGCAGACACTCCAACCGGACGTACTCCGAGGGGTTCTGTCGTCGCTATTCCCGCAGCGGGCCAGTTTTGCACCACCCAGTATGGCCCGCCCTGCAGCGCGTGAGGAGGAAGAGGAGGACGACGAGGACAGCGTCACACCACCGGTGGAGGAGGAGGAGCTCGAAGAAGCTGTACGCCGATCTCGGCTCAAGAGCACCGCCCCGGGCTTGGATGGCATTCCCGGCCGGGCGCTAACTCTGGCCCTCAACACCTTAGGGCCCAGAGTGCGAGGACTATTCACTGCCTGTCTGGCTCAAGCCATAATTCCACAGCGGTGGAAGACAGGCAGGTTAGTCCTCATCAAGAAGGAGGGTCGCCCGGCGGATTCAGCCTCCGCCTACAGGCCCATCGTGCTCTTGAGCGAGATCGCCAAGCTAGTTGAGCGTGTTGTAGCCAGGAGGCTACAACACCATTTGGAGGGGACAGGTCCGGACCTCTCGGACCACCAGTATGGCTTCCGTAGGGGGCGATCGACGGTGGATGCCATACTGGAGGTAAAGTCCTATGCGCAGGATGCGGTGGCCCGAGGCAATGGAGTCTTGGCGGTGTCTTTAGACATCGCCAACGCCTTCAACTCCCTGCCATGGCCCTGCATAAAGGAGGCACTGTTATACTATCGTGTGCCTCCATACCTGCGCCGCGTCATCGGGGCTTACCTGTCCGGTAGGTCTGTGACCTTTCCAGCTCCTGGAGGAGGTTGGAAGGAGTTCGTTGTGTCGGCCGGTGCTCCACAAGGATCGGTGCTGGGTCCGATCCTCTGGAACATCGGATACGACTGGGTGCTGCGGGGCGGCACCCTGAGGGGGATAAAGGTCCTCTGTTACGCCGATGACACGCTGGTCTTGGCGCAGCAGTGGACCTATCGAGAGGCGGCAGTCCTCGCGACTGCTGGAGTTGCGGAGGTAGTCGGCCGCATAAAGCGGCTGGGCTTGGAAGTCTCCCTCAACAAGTCCGAGGCAATCTACTTCCATGCTCCTCGAAAGGGCCCACCGGCAGATGCCCACATCGTCGTCGGTGGCGTCAAAATTGACGTTGCCCGGAGCATGAAGTACCTCGGACTTGTTCTGGATGGTCGGTGGAGTTTTCGGGGCCGCTTTACATCTTTGGCCCCGAAACTGTTGAAGACAGCGGCGGCACTGGCGCGCCTTTTGCCCAATGTGGATGGGCCGAGCGCCTCTAGCCGTCGGCTGTACACCGGAGTGGTCCGATCCGACCGGCACAACATCACTCTGCTGCGACGTGCGCAGAGGGTGATGGCCATCCGGGCGATACGGGGGTACCGGACCATCTCCGGTGAAGTGGCGTGCGTGCTGGCTGGAGTCATACCGTGGGACCTGGATGCTCTTTCTCTGGTCGGTCGGTCTATTGCCGGCGTCGAGGCCTAGCGTCCGGGGAACCGGCAAGCCAAGCACGCACTGAGGAGGCGCGGGTAGCCGCGGCTGAAATGTGGGAAACTCGGCTGGCAAATCCATCTGCCGGCCTGAGGAAGATCGAGGCTGTTCGTCCAGTGTTCCGCCAGTGGTTAGCGCGGCGTCACGGCGTCCTAACCTTCCACACGACACAGGTGCTCACGGGGCATGGCTGCTTCGGGGGTTACCTGTGTCGGATCGCCGGGAGGGAGCCCGACGCTCGCTGCCACCACTGCGACGACTGCCTCGACGAGACGGCCCAGCACACGTTGGAGGTGTGCTCAGCCTGGGCGTCTCAACGTCGCGCTTTGCGCGACGTCATAGGGGACGACCTTTCCCTGCCGGCCGTGGTCAAGGCTATGGCCGGCAGCGAGACGTCGTGGGATGCGGTCTCATCCTTCTGCGAGGCAGTGGTGCTCGAGAAGGAGTGGGCGGAACGGACGAGGGAGGCTTTTGCCAAAGTCGCCATCCGCCGTAAGAGACCGGGTCGCCGGAGGGCGGCACACGATCGCCGCCTTCCGCCCTAATATGCCAGAGGGCGGTCAGCTTGGGGAAGCTGGCCGCCTACCAACCTGGCCCGAGTAGGCGCGCGCAGGTTGCTCCCGCGTGCTACTCCGAGCAGGCCGTCGAGGGTGCCCACACACCCTTGACTCCGCGACGTGCCTAGCAGGCTCCCGCCGCCGCGTTTCGTGGACGATTATAGTCCCCGCGTCTCGCGGCCAGTGGTGGTTGAGGAGGAGCATCGTGAGGTTTTAGTGGGTATTGGGATTGGCCTTCAGCCGGTCCACGAGTCCCACATAACCCGCTCGAGTCCCCACTCGGGCCGGTATCCGTCAAAAGGCCTTGGTGAAAGTTCCTTTAAGGTTGCCCGATCTGCTGGCAACCTTCCTTATCACCGCTAGGCTGTCCACCACCTGATTTTGTAGGTCAGACGCAAGTATGGCTTCGTCCTGCTCTTTCTCGGATGGTAGAGACATGTCCGAGAGCCTGGAGCTAGCCCTGGCCAGTACGGCCGCAGCGCTGTCAGACACCTCCTGTTCTGACCTCAGCGGCAACTCCTTCCTTTCTGCCTCACCGAGACCTTTCCGTCTCCTCATGGCAACCACTTTTGGCGCCGGTCTATCTGGCTCTCCTTCACCAGAAGACCCCGACCCCGAAGGTGCGGGCGGTAAGTGGCGAAAACCGATTTTTTCAGTTTTCCCCGCTCGGATTCAGTTGAAACTGGTGTCGATCGTTCGGGCTCCGAGGGGCCTTCAAGGTGGTATACAACCCGCGGGAATGCGTGGGAAGGTGCCGGCGGTAAGTGACGACAGAGTTAGTGTTATGCATTGGTATGGAAGGGGCGAGTCGAAGCGTGGCCGACGGACATCGACTCACTTTGTGTTTGGCAGTCGGCCGGTGCAGACGACACTGAAACTGTCCCGCGTTCCGTGTTGTGTATCTACCTACTGGGATAGCGGTAGCTGCTTTCTTGTGTATTGATTACGGTGTTGTAATTAATTCGTAATATCACAAATTGTGTTTACTCATGCCAACATTATCCACTAAAGCACACAGTAGACCGGGCACTCAAAACTATGTGCGAGGGAAATCCACCCAACTCCGACGTATATATATATATATAATAATAAATTTAATTAATGTATATATATATTAATATTAATTATTAAATTTTTAATATTTTTCTTTCTCCTATTTTTATAATATTCATATTAAAAATTAAAATATATAATAAACGATTAATAATTATTTAAAAAATTATATTATAAATATAATATTAATTAAATAATAATTAATTATTTAAAAAAAAAAAAAAAATAATAATACTTTATTGCATTGAAAAAATGATCCATCCCATAAAATTGACTATGTTTCCCCCACTATAATTTCCTATATATATTTAAAGTATGTAATCAAACTATTTAAAAATATTATTATAAATGATTAATTCAATTAAATTATATTACCAAAATGTTCGTGGTCTCCGTACTAAGGTTAATGATATTTATCAAAGCGTATTGTCTAATGATTTCGATTTAATATTTATAACAGAGACATGGTTAAATAATAGTTTCCTAAACAGTGAGGTAAGTGATGCACGCTATGATATTTTTAGATGTGATCGAGACACCAAATCCTCCCATAAAAGTATAGGTGGTGGAGTTATGATATACGCTAAGCAGGTGTACCATGCAAAACTGAGGAGCGAGTTCTCACGGGTGGGTGTTGAATTAGTTTGGATAACAATAGGTGCGCGCGGTTTTGGTATTACTCAGCGACGAGCTGTCCACTTAGGAGTAGTTTATGTACCTGGAGACATGCAGCATTCTCAGAGATTAGCTTTAGTGTTGGATTCTTTGAATGCCGTAATGCAAGCTCATCCTGATGATCATGTCATATTATTGGGCGACTTCAATATGCCCAGTATACAATGGGATTCACGAGGAGGGCCAACTTGTGCAAAAGAAGGCACCAATGAAACATTTAATACTGCTGTTACTTTCCTGAATGCATTACAGTTTCATGGACTCCTGCAACTCAATAAATATTCCAATTTCAGTGGAAATATTTTAGATTTAGTTATAGCTAATACTAACTTAAATATATCAATTTCAACCGATCCTTTACTAAGTGAAGATAAATATCACCCGGCATTAGAAATTGACAGTATTGAGATTTTTACAGCCGAGGTTCGTCTTGGAAAGTTTATAAAATATTTATTTCAGAAAGCAGACTATGATCGTATAAAGAAGGAACTTTCTTTAATTAATTGGAATATTATTTTTCAAAATAAATCAGTAGATGAATCTTTAAATTGTTTTTACGAAATTTTATATAAATTAATTAATGATTTCGTGCCTAAGCATGCCGTGGGAGGTAGACACAATTAACCTGTTTGGTACTCTAGGGCTTTAATAAATGTTATTAGGGAAAAATATAAAATACACCATAAATGGAAAGTATATGGTAATTTATTGGACTATGATGAATTTAAACTTTTGAGGGATAGGCAAAAGCAGATGCAAAAAACATGCTTTAAGCGTTACATACTTTACATTCAGGATCATATATTGAAATCACCGGAAGTTTTGCACACGTATGTTAGGTCGAAACGTAAGAAAGCATCGAATTATCCCAGCATCTTGTATTACGACAACGAAATCTATGACGACGAACTAAAAATCTGTCAAGGTTTCAATAAATATTTTAAAAGTGTCTTTATTGATTCCACGCTAAATTATACCGAACAAAGTTATAATGTTTCCTCCTTTTCAGACGAAAATTTATATATGATTAGGCTTACAGAGACAGAAATTCTGAAGGTATTTGAATCGCTTAATATACGAAAAGGTCCTGGTAGTGATAATATACCTTCAGTATTTTTCAAAAACTGTGCTAAAGAGGTTGCTTTTCCTTTAATGCTTTTATATAATAAATCACTGAGTGAAGGTATTTTCCCATCTAAATGGAAAGAAGCACACATCATACCTATACATAAAAAAGGATCCGAAACTCTAATTATAAACTATCGTCCTATATCTATTTTGAATATATTGGGTAAAGTGCTAGAAAAACTAATATATACTAAATTGTATTCTGTTCTCAGCAGAGCCATACCTAATAATCAACATGGATTTATGAAAAGGCGATCAACTAATTCTAATCTGATTGGGTTTACAAGTGACATTTTGAAATACATGGACGAGGGATATCAAGTTGACGTAATTTATACAGATTTCGAGAAAGCGTTTGACCGCGTGGACCATGTTATCCTTATGAAAAAACTATATGCCTTAGGTATACGAGGAGATTTATTTCGTTGGATGAAGTCTTATATATCTAATAGAAAGCAAGCTGTTAGATTGGGGGGGTCTCGATCTGATTACGTCTGTATCACTTCTGGAGTACCCCAAGGCTCACATCTAGGACCACTGCTATATAATATATATCTTTTTGATATAAGAGATTGCTTTAAACATTCTAAGTTTTCAATGTTTGCAGACGATAAGAAGGTGTACATGAAAGTGAACAGCATTACAGACTGCTTATTGATCCAAAGCGACTTAGATAGGTTAAGTCAATATTATAGAAACAATAGGATTACTGTCAATGTCGAAAAATGCAGTCAAATTACTTTTACACGAAAAAACACTTTAATCGATCATGCCTATATTATTAATAACTCTCCGATTAACAAAACTCATTTGGTTCGTGATTTAGGTATTTTATTGGATAGCAAATTGCAAATGAATGAACATATTAATTACATTACGAATAAAGCTTACAAATATTTAGGTTTTGTTATTCGTTCATGTAAACCCTTCAAAAACATTAATTGTATAAAGAGTGTTTATTTTGCGCTTGTAAGAAGCATATTAGAGTATGGTGGTTGTATCTGGAATCCTCAGTTTGCTAAATATATAAATGCTATTGAAGCTATACAAGTAAAGTTTATTAAACACCTGAACTTTAAAATATATAGGAATTTTGGGACCTATGAGGAAAGCTGTAAACACTTTCATATTGCTTCGCTAAGTGATCGTCGTGAATTATTGGACTTGATGATAATTTATAATCTTCTGTCAGGCAGCATTGATTCACCCGAATTGCTTTCATGTCTAAATATCAACGTACCTATAAAAAGAACTAGAATAGCCCAGTCTAATCTATTTTATGTACCTACATCACATACTAAATACGCGGATAACTCTTTTTTCTCTCGTGTACCATTATTATACTATTAGAAATCAGAAGCGGTAAATATTAAAAAATACAATGATTCAAACTCAAAATATTATTTATTCAAATAGACTAGTCGAATGAATATGTAAGCAAGAAGCTACCACCGGTTCGGAAGGCAGTTCTGCTGAGAAGAGCCGGCAAGAAACTCAACAGTTGCTCTTTTCAAAGCCAATGATACAATTTATTTAGGGTTAGGATGGCCTCGGGTTGATATAATTCAAAACTACCTTGATAATTCACTCTAATGAATTAGAAATACTAAATTACTAACAATTTAACAATCGTTACCTTTTCAAACATAAAATGACATAACTAATGTAATAAAATAGAACGGACTCACAGTATCGACACCAACCACCTTCCCAGACGACGACCGACCCGCAAATTAGGTTATGCATGACTCAGCGCTTGTTTTATACGCGTGGGAATCGTAGTGATGGGTATCGATACCGCTCGCATATCGCTAACGCGAAATATCGCTAACACGGCCTCTCCTGACCGGACGTCGTCCTCGGCGTCATTGAAAACTCTCGCTGGGGAGTTCCTCAGTAAGGAACTTTGATCGCTGTCTTCGCTCGAAACACTTGAAGCAGCAATCTAGCAGCTACTAGATGCACCTGAGGATTCAGCAGTATCATGATCTGTACGAGAAAAAAGCTCTTAATTAATCACATCACCGTACCCCCGTCGTGGCATATCCTGTCATTCCTCGCCTAAAATAGGGGCCATGATACAAAATCGTTTGTAATAGAGATAAAACTACTTCGCTTTGAAAAACAATCATACATTGTCGTTACAAAAATCTCACTCAAAGTGAGAGTAATTGAATTTCAAAGGGAAAAACATAAATAGTAAAGAAATATTTAAAGGATACGTCTATCGAGATCCATGCAGAGATGCGTTGCGTGAGGCGAGCAGAGATGTGTAGAGCTACGTCACGCAAGACGAGCAGATACACGTAGAGACGCGTCGGGCAAGGCAAGCAGAGACGCGTTGAGACGCGTCGCGCAAGGCGAGCAGATACACGTAGAGACGCGTCGCGCAAGGCGAGCAGATACACGTAGAGACGCGTCGGGCAAGGCAAGCAGAGACGCGTTGAGACGCGTCGCGCAAGGCGAGCAGATACACGTAGAAACGCGTCGCGCAAGACGAGCAGAGACACATAGAGACGCGTCGTGCAAGGCGAGCAGACACGTAGAGACGCATCGCGCAAGGCGAGCAGAGATACGTAGAGACGCGTCGCGCAAGGCGAGCAGATACATGTAGAGACGCGTCGCGCAAGACGAGCAGAGACACATAGAGACGCGTCGCGCAAGGCGAGCAGACACGTAGAGAAGCGTTGCGCAAGGCGAGCAGGGACACGTAGAGACGCATCGCGCAAGGCGAGCAGGTACACGTAGAAACGCGTCGCGCAAGACGAGCAGAGACACATAGAGACGCGTCGTGCAAGGCGAGCAGACACGTAGAGACGCATCGCGCAAGGCGAGCAGAAATACGTAGAGACGCGTCGCGCAAGGCGAGCAGATACATGTAGAGACGCGTCGCGCAAGACGAGCAGAGACACATAGAGACGCGTCGCGCAAGGCGAGCAGACACGTAGAGAAGCGTTGCGCAAGGCGAGCAGGGACACGTAGAGACGCATCGCGCAAGGCGAGCAGGGATACGTAGAGACGCATCGCACGAGGCGAGCAGACACGTAGAGTTGCGTTGGCGGGAGAGCATCGCGTCAGTGCATCCACCGGAGGCACTCTTACTATGTGGATCCTGTAACATGGTCTTTTTATCAGACCCACTCGTACGCAGATAGTTTTCAAACGTACGAGCGCATTCCACACGCAGAACGTATTCAAACATGTGAAGCTTCCCAATACGATGACCGCAATCATACGTACTGAGGCATACAGAGTATTGTAGATGTGAAACATGGTCTCTTATCTGACCCACTCGTACGCAGAACGTTTTCCAACGTACGAGCTCATTCCACACGCAGAACATATTCAAACGTGTGAAGCTTCCCAATACGATGACCGCAATCATACGTATTGAGGTATACAGTATCATAGATGTCGTCATAGAGGCTCATCATGTAGGTCGTATTCATCAAATTACTACGGCTGGTCAATCTCTCTTAGCCACGTATAGCCTGGACACCCTATGCGTCCTTAAGACAAGACAAGCGTCAAGTAACGCATGCCCTACTGCTAGAGTCTGTATGAATAAGCAATAAAATATGTTGCAGGTATCAAAATGCTGGTTTTTGGCAATCGCAATACATTCCTGTACGTAAGGAGACTGAAAGCAAAATGTATACCGTACAAGTATCTCCATCTGAGCTGCAAGTACAGCATATTCATATTAGCTAGTCTAATAACGTGACATCCAGGTAATTAGCAAGAGGACCAATATCACTTTAATAAATATCACATTGTCATTCAGCAGTAACCTGTAATACAAAATTGATTTTGATATTTCAATAAAATTCATTAATCCTGTCTTACAATAGCTCGTCTCTTATATGATGCCCTTCCTCCTAAGGTCCCCTTAGCCTCTAAACGTAGAGACGTTCGTAAACGTTCAGTCTCAGTTGATGTTTGTATTTAGTACTTTAGATATTTTTTGTATTCACTACAACATAACAAAATTAAATTATAAATCTGAAAATATAAATTAACACTCATATAAAATATTTTTTCTCGCTCTGTAAAAACTCTAAATATTTGTTTGTTTCGTTATAGGTGTAGAGTACATTTTTATTCCATCTCTTTTTACATGTATTCTTTAATTGTGTACAGTTATCTCTTATTCTGTCGGTCAATTTTCCTTTTGGGTTTTCCATACGACGTGACATAGGTGAAGTGAATTGTGTTCAACTGATACGCTAGAAATGCCATGAATGAAGAACTAAACTGAAAATGCATAAGTAAAGAAAGTAATTATGAGTATATTTCTGCAATCTGTCCCTTAACATGTAGCCCTTCAACTATTGTATTAAACAATAACACAAAAATAAAGAATAAGTTCGAACAGTAGGCTTTTATAACAGATTTCTTCTCAGTCAAACGAACGTAGACACCGACAAGTACGCGGTGACTCCTGCGCAAATTGTGTATTTTAGATATGCACCTACAAACCGCACCTACAATGATACCCCGCGAGCTCCATCACAAGATTTAAGTGCAGTTGAGCTCAACGTTAATTGTCATTTACTTCGCCAGTTCATCTAAGAGATTGAGAATTATTTACGTGATTTTATAATGTATACAAGAATCAAACTATTCTTGCCCGTATTTACAACACTCACAAACTTGTTGTCACTTGCCAAGCTATAATTTGTATGTGACAGCAGTACAAGCCGTTTTAATTACGTAATTAGGACTAAATATCCGGCAGAAACATCCTATTAGACTGAGAAACCTACGCACCTATTTATCAATTTTGTACTGGCTACTTAATCAATGCTTCTATTTTATTGTGACTCGGCCTAACCTGACCATAACTGAATCAAATTGTTTTAAACGCCACACAATAAACTAATATCGTCTCAATAACATTATTGATTTATGTAAATGCAACTTATACATCAACAATTCTTATCTGTAGATGGTGTTGGTTGTCTCATTTAATTATTAACATTATAAGTTTTAATTAATATTTCTTTTTATGGTTACAATGACAACGTTACTTAAGCAAACGTAACTAAACAAAACAAGTCTATCAAAGTGATGATAATTACGAGTACATTTGCAAGTCGGTTTATTTTAAAATAAGAATCCAATATAAAAATAAAATCATCCTATTGGTGGTTGGTGACAAACGCGCGATACTGAATATCTACCTACCTACTACCAAATAAATGATTGCTTTTCTCGATGTCGACCAATTACAACATGTACGATCCTGTCGCACTTGCGTTATACGAACTTAACACGAACTGAACTTCATATCGTAATAATGAGGGTAAGAACGCCACCTACTCTTGCGACGGCGTGCGTAAGCTATACGGAACATTGCCACGGATGCGCTACTTGACTACGGCATATACAAATACGTACTCAATGTATTTACGAACTACGTGAATGTAAATCACTACGCGCAAACTTCGACGTACATACTACCACTAGGTACAGCCGCAACACATATGACATTTTAGTGAAAAGTAACGATTGTTTCTATACAAAAATAAGAACTGTGAGGCAGATTCAATCCCACTTCTGATATTAGAAATCAGAAGCGGTAAATATTAAAAAATACAATGATTCAAACTCAAAATATTATTTATTCAAATAGACTAGTCGAATGAATATGTAAGCAAGAAGCTACCACCGGTTCGGAAGGCAGTTCTGCTGAGAAGAGCCGGCAAGAAACTCAACAGTTGCTCTTTTCAAAGCCAATGATACAATTTATTTAGGGTTAGGATGGCCTCGGGTTGATATAATTCAAAACTACCTTGATAATTCACTCTAATGAATTAGAAATACTAAATTACTAACAATTTAACAATCGTTACCTTTTCAAACATAAAATGACATAACTAATGTAATAAAATAGAACGGACTCACAGTATCGACACCAACCACCTTCCCAGACGACGACCGACCCGCAAATTAGGTTATGCATGACTCAGCGCTTGTTTTATACGCGTGGGAATCGTAGTGATGGGTATCGATACCGCTCGCATATCGCTAACGCGAAATATCGCTAACAATACAATAAAAAGTATGCTCATATTGATCTCTTCCATTTATCTGCAGATTCTTTTAGAAACCAAATTAAACGGTTTCAATCTACATAATTGCTTATTGTTATACACACACACACATATACATACACACACATACATACACACATAGATACACACACAACACACACACACTAATGGGGCATTTTATCTTATTATTATTATTTTTGGTATATATTATTACTTTTTGTTTGGTTTTGTTTGGTTATTTCTTTTTTTATTTAAATATTTAAATATGTATCTTTTTTTTTTTCTAATAATATGTTTAAATTTGTGTAGCTCTGTACTGTACTTAGATAATATTTATAAGTAGAAAACTATAATTGGCTTTATTTTTTTGTATAAGTTTTTTTTTTTTTATAAGTAGTTATTAATATGCTGTTGTTTTCTGTAAAATAAAATAAAAAAAAATAAAAAAAATAAATAATACCAAGGTTCTTAATAGATGGACTCAGACTCAAATCGACGCCGCCAAACTGTATAGCAGGGAGGCTATTCTGGTCAAGTTTTTTTAGTTGCTTAGAGCCACCAATAATACTGACTTGTGACTTGGCAGGATTGACAGTTAAGCCAAAAGATTTGCTCCACCTACTAACATTCCGCAAATCTTCGTTAAGCTTATGAATAGCCTCACTAACATCATCAAACGGGGCGGCTAAGTAAATTTGAAGGTCGTCAGCATATAGATGAAAGGAAGAGCGAGAGATTTTGGGAAACTGAATTAATAAAAATGGAGAAAAGGAGAGGATAGAGGACACCACCTTGGGGAACACCGGCAGAAAGAGAGCAAAGGGAAGATGACTTGTCATTGGCTTGAACGTACTGTTGCCGATCACATAAATAGCTTCTGAACCACTCAGTGGCTTCAGGAGAGATATTTATTGAACGCAGAACAGCAACCAAGAGATCAGTATCAACAGAATTAAAGGCGTTGCTAAAGTCCAGCAAAGCAATGACTGTAAGATTTTGTTTGTCCATGCTAAGTCTGATATCGTCACAAACTTTAATCAAAGTAGTGACTGTGCTATGCCCGTTACGGAATCCAGACTGGAACTCGGATAATATATGGTTGTCAAATAGATATTGATTTAGTTGCTGAAAAACAATACGTTCCAAGACCTTTGACAAGAAAGGAAGGATGGAGATAGGACGGTAGTGAGAGAAGGATTTTGGATCTTTGGTTTTGGGTATGGGGATAACGCGGGCAATGCGCCACAAACTGGGAAAAGTGTTATGGGAAATAGAAAAATTTAAAATATGGGTAATGACTGGAACTAAGACTTCCAAGGGCAAAATAATCATTTTGCGGTTGATGCCATCATAACCAGAAGCATCAGATTTGATGGCTAGGATACTGTTTCTTACCTGGGATGAGGTTATAGAAGCAAAGTTAAAAGGAACGATTGTGGGAGACGGCAAGGAGTTGATATAATTCAATGTATTTGCTTCAATTGTGTTGTCCATAGATGTTATCGAGGCAAAGTGTTTATTCAAGGCATCAACGTCTAGATTGCAATTCAAATCCTTACGTTGCCGGCCAATGCCTAGCGATTCCAGAAATTTCCACAACTTACGTGGGCTTAAGTTTTTCATTCATTCATTTTATTTATTATTTCTGAAATCTTTTTCTTCATTTCTTTTTTCTGAGCATTTTTTCATAGTTTCATGATATAAAATTATCTGGGTAATCAGAATAACGACGGGGTATACCAGCTAATCCTAAAAAATGTTGAGGAAAAAATGTTAAATTAACACCAATAAATATGGAAATAAATAGAATTTTTAATAAATAAGGATTTAATAATAATCCAGTAAATAGAGAATATCAATGAACAAAACCCCCTAAAATAGCAAATACAGCTCCTATCACATCACTGCACCTGCGTGGCGGTAGGGTGAGTACACACCACGCCCTCCGGTTCCTCACACTGTGACCTCTGCATGACAGAGAACACACACGACAGTGAGACACACACGAGACAAAAATTATTGTGCATTTTACACTAAAATATAATTTTTTTATCATGAATTTAAATTCATCTTTAGAATATTTTATTCTTATTTTTTATTTTATTAATTAATAATTCCAATAAAATATTTTTCTTATTTATTTTATTTTTCAGAACTATAATTTCTATTTCATCAAATTCATGATTAGGATGCTGAATTGGCTTAGAAATTAATTTACTTAGATTTATCCCCTTAATCTCTTCCCCCAATAATCTATTAAATTCAGAAGCTTCCTTAAAATATTTTTTAACTCAATCTATTGCATCAATTAATTTTTTATTTTCTATCCTATTGAATTTATTTCTTATAAAAATATTTATTAATGATTTATTATCAATTATTATAAATTCTGCAATATTAATAAAAATAGGTTCTGTTCCTTTTCATTTTTGATTTCCTAATATTATAGAAGGATTATCATGATTTAATAGATTTATTTTAATAACATGACAAAAAATTTCACCAATAATTTTATTATCTTATAATATAAATTTTATTTTTTTAATTTTTATTATAATTTTTAATGTAATAATTGGAGCTGTAGGAAGATTTAATCAAACTTCTTTACGTAAATTAATAGCTTTTTCTTCAATTAATAACATTGGTTGATTAATTTCAGCTTTATTAATTAGAGAAAATTTATGATTAATATATTTTCTATTCAATTCAGTTAAATTCAGTTGAAACTGGTGTCGATCGTTCGGGCTTCGAGGGGCCTTCAAGGTGGTATACAACCCGCGGGAATGCGCGGGAAGGTGCCGGCGGTTAGTGGCGAAAACCGATTTTTTCAGTTTTCCCCGCTCGGATTCAGTTGAAACTGGTGTCGATCGTTCGGGCTCCGAGGGGCCTTCAAGGTGGTATACAAACCGCGGGAATGCGCGGGAAGGTGCGGGCGGTAAGTGGCGAAAACCGATTTTTTCAGTTTTCCCCGCTCGGATTCAGTTGAAACTGGTGTCGATCGTTCGGGCTCCGAGGGGCCTTCAAGGTGGTATACAACCCGCGGGAATGCGCGGGAAGGTGCGGGCGGTAAATGGCGTAAACCGATTTTTTTAGTTTTCCCCGCTCGGATTCAGTTGAAACTGGTGTCGATGGCGGTAAGTGGCGAAAACCGATTTTTTCAGTTTTCCCCGCTCGGATTCAGTTGAAACTGGTGTCGATCGTTCGGGCTCCGAGAGGCCTTCAAGGTGGTATACAACCCGAGGGAATGCGCGGGAAGGTGCGGGCGGTAAGTGGAAAAAACCGATTTTTTCAGTTTTCCCCGCTCGGATTCAGTTGAAACTGGTGTCGATCGTTCGGGCTTCGAGGGGCCTTCAAGGTGGTATACAACCCGCGGGAATGCGCGGGAAGGTGCCGGCGGTTAGTGGCGAAAACCGATTTTTTCAGTTTTCCCCGCTCGGATTCAGTTGAAACTGGTGTCGATCGTTCGGGCTCCGAGGGGCCTTCAAGGTGGTATACAACCCGCGGGAATGCGCGGGAAGGTGCGGGCGGTAAGTGGCAAAAACCGATTTTTTCAGTTTTCCCCGCTCGGATTCAGTTGAAACTGGTGTCGATCGTTCGGGCTCCGAGGGGCCTTCAAGGTGGTATACAACCCGCGGGAATGCGCGGGAAGGTGCGGGCGGTTAGTGGCGAAAACCGATTTTTTCAGTTTTCCCCGCTCGGATTCAGTTGAAACTGGTGTCGATCGTTCGGGCTCCGAGGGGCCTTCAAGGTGGTATACAACCCGAAGTTGGAAGGTGAAGGTGCGGGCGGTAAGTGGCGAAAACCGATTTTTTCACTTTTCTCCGCTCGGATTCAGTTGAAACTGGTGTCGATCGTTCGGGCTCCGAGGGGCCTTCAAGGTGGTATACAACCCGCGGGAATGTGCGGGAAGGTGCCGGCGGTAAGTGACGAAAACCTATTTTTTCAGTTTTCCCCGCTCGGATTCAGTTGAAACTGGTGTTGATCGTTCGGGCTCCGAGGGGCCTTCAAGGTGGTATACAACCCGCGGGAATGCGCGGAAAGGTGCCGGCGGTTAGTGGCGAAAACCGATTTTTTCAGTTTTCCCCGCTCGGATTCAGTTGAAACTGGTGTCGATCACGAAACGTGAATGATATAAATCAATGATACATACCAATGATACACATCAAAGATACACATCAATGACACATCAATGATACACACCACCGATACACATCAATGATAACGGTATCGTTATTTTATGAATTAAAATCTACCGGTTCATCGTACAATTTATCTCGAGTTGTACCCTCCTACAGATTCTTGCCACAACTTATTACCACCGCTAGTCTCAAACGTTGTCGACATGGACTTTAACACACTTCTGACGCGCTTTACCTGCCTGTTAGCACTGGGTAAGCCCGCCGCCGTAAGATGCCAACCTAAGTCTACTAGTGAAAACTACCACCAGTAAAACAATCTTCCCTGGTCAGCTATGATGCGAGTTGGAGCCCCAAACAAAGCCACAAGTCACCTCGTGAACACTCCAAGAGTCAATGCCTGCCGCACGAAACAAAAGAACACACTTCGCGAACGCGTCTGTCAGAATGAAAATGTACTCCTTATCGTTTCACCGCTGAGCCTATTCGCCACGTCTACACGAACCGTATTTCACGGCATCATTACCTTAGGGATTTGATGCAGGCTAGTTTGAACTCTTCCTGAGTGAGATTTCGCGACCCTACAAGTAACGCAGACATCCACAAATCCTCCAGCACACCATGACCGGAAACCAGCAAAAGTCAAAATGCTGTTCAATAGTCCCCTCAGCCTCGAGACAAACAACAGATTCAAAACTGACGGAAAATAAACGGAAAATAAATAGACGGAAATAGGAAGCTAATCCGACGAACTGCTACTACTTAATCACAGTCTCTGGAGGCGATAGAGACCTGACTAGCCTCCACTTCAAAAGGAACACTTCACTAGGTTCAAAGAGAAACCAGCCCTTGTCACAGCTTCCAACACTGCATTAAGTCCTCCCATACTGGACCGCTAAATCGGTTGAGACAATGTCAATGTCAAAATGTCCTCAAAATACACCACCACGCAATCACGAACCAAATCACCCAACACGATCACAATTGTCTTCTGAAAAATCGAAATTGAATTCTTCAGACCAAAAGGCACAGTCAAGAATTCAAACTGCCCTTCACCTGTTATGAAAGCAGTACTGTCTACAGAATTTTCGTTTACTGTGATCAAATGAAAACCGCTTGTGCTATAGAGTTTCAAAAAATAATTAGCACCCTGAAAACGTGAAGTTTGATCAGTAATTAATGGAAGCGGATAACTGTCAGGGTTGGTATTATTGTTAAGCTCACTATAGTCAATACAGATACGGTCTGAACCGTCATACTTCTTTACTAATAAAGCCGGACTTTCAAAAGGAGGACAGCTCGACCTAATGATATTCACGTGTAAACCTTCCTTTACTCTGTTGCGTATAACGCTACGTTCGTCCGGCGACATCCTATATGGACGCCGCTGTACTGTGCGATTCGAACCAACCCGGTCACTACCACCGGTCACTACCAGTAATATCAGCTGAGATATCAGTCAAAGTCAACTCACTCACACTATCGTTATTCACTGAATTTACATAAAGATTCCCGTCAAACAAAATGTCAGTCAGTTATGTTTACTGTACAACCCTGATTTAAAATCTCGCGACAATAATATCCTAAGAGGGCAATCGTTAATACTACAAAACACAGAATTTGTTCGGTACTGTATACTCGTGTTTGACTAATACCGGTCATAGTAACAACATTACTAAACCGTCGACCACTAAATGTAACAGAAAAACTTTCAACTAACGAGAATTTAGCACCAGAATCGTAAACAAAACAAAACAGTTCACCTTTTGTCTTGTACCCTACCCTTTGGAAATTGGACACTGCATACGTCCACACGCCGCTCCGTGGGAGTGGGTCGCAAGTCCGATGCTCTAGACCGCTCCAACTCCGCTCTCAAAAGGGCAAACTCCTTCCGCAACTCCACCAACTCCGACTGCAGTCGCGAGTTTGTTGCCTTGAGGATATCCACTTCCTCTGATGCCGTCCTCTTTGCCAGAGTATTAACGGCAGAAGAGATAACTCCGGCAGCGTCTTTAAGGGCCCTAGTAAATGTGCCCTTCAGATTCCCCGACTTGCAGGCGACTCTATTGATTATAGCCAAGCTATCAGATACTTGGCTACGCAAGTCGGAGACCATGTGCTCCTCACCGCAAAGTTCCAGGGGCACATCCGAGAGCCTAGAACTTGCTCTAGTTTGTATCGCCGCGGAGATTTCAGCAACTTCCTCCTCTGCCCTCAGCCGGCGCTCCTCGCGCTTGGCATCGTTTAGCGCCTTCTTTCCAGCAGCTAGCCCTATATTCTCATCAGGAATATTTGGTACGACCACGACTCCCTCTGGCCGAAGCAACCTTCGCTTTCGGCTTGTCTCTGTCTCCCCATCCGCATCCGAGGATTCAGAGTTACTCTTCCTGTGATGGCGCCTCTTTCTGTCCTTTCGGAACTGCGCTTTAGCCCCCTCGATAGCATTGGAGCCGTTCGACCCAACAGACATCACGCCATCGGCGTCTGACTCGGAAGCCGCACAGAAACGGCCTCGCGACGAAAGTGACGACCTGGACCTATCTCTTATAATAGAGGCAACCTCCTCATGGTCCAGACGCTCTAACACGACTCGCGCATCCTTCAACCCCCCTCATATTGGCACAAGTGCCGGACTTTTGCCCCTTTCGAGCAAAGTACTCCCTACGCCTTTCTCGGGCACAACTACTACTCCGCCCATCTCGGGCAACAACAGATCACCGCCCTCCTCGGGCCTCCCTACGTCATCATTTTGGGTTTTTAAGTTAACATTTTCCATTTTGTTCCCACGAGTGTGGGGGAAAAACGGTCCATCCGAGCAGTGCCCCCTGTACTCGGATAAGCCTATTACGCCAGGGTGTCGGCCGGTACCCTGGCGGGACCAGCAGTAGCGACTGATCTCCCCATCAGCCATGAACCCCTCGCGCTGCTTCGCCGCTTGGGTTGGGGTAATTTTTTATAGAGGTTTTCTTCCTCGCAGCCCGGCCGGTAAAGACAAGGCCCTCAGTTCCATTCCTGATTACGAGACATGACCGCAACCAAGAGTGGAGTTCCGACATTACCCAAGGACGAATCCTGTAGGCACCAAGTACTCGCCGCCCAGGGTGCACCGGTCCGCAACACTGTTCGTCCCCCCCGAACGACAAGCATTCGAGAAAGGGCCAACAGCGGGTGAACACACGAGGAGGTCATCCGACCAAGCACCCCAACCTAACCTGACATTTTTTTTTTTTTTTTTAACGTGAGGAAATCCTTTTACGGATACCGGCCCGAGTGGGGACTCGAGCGGGTTATGTGGGACTCATGGACCGGCTGAAGGCCAATCCCAATACCCACTAAAACCTCACGGTGCTCCTCCTCGACCGCCACTGACCGCGAGACGCGGGGACTATAATCGTCCACGAAACGCGGCGGCGGGAGCCTGCTAGGCACGTCGCGGAGTCAAGTGTGTGTGGGCACCCTCGACGGCCTGCTCGGAGTAGCGCGCGGGAGCAACCTGCGCGCGCCTACTCGGGCCAGGTTGGTAGGCGGCCAGCTTCCCCAAGCTGACCGCCCTCTGGCACATTAGGGCGGAAGGCGGCGATCGTGTGCCGCCCTCCGGCGACCCGGTCTCTTACGGCGGATGGCGACTTCGGCAAAAGCCTCCCTCGCCCGTTCCGCCGACTCCTTCTCGAGCACCACTGCCTCGCAGAAGGATGAGACCGCATCCCACGACGTCTCGCTGCCGGCCATAGCCTTGACCACGGCCGGCAGGGAAAGGTCGTCCCCTATGACGTCGCGCAAAGCGCGACGTTGAGACGCCCAGGCTGAGCACACCTCCAACGTGTGCTGGGCCGTCTCATCGAGGCAGTCGTCGCAGTGGTGGCAGCGAGCGTCGGGCTCCCTCCCGGCGATCCGACACAAGTAACCCCCGAAGCAGCCATGCCCCGAGAGCACCTGTGTCATGCGGAAGGTTAGGACGCCGTGACGCCGCGCTAACCACTGGCGGAACACTGGACGAACAGCCTCGATCGTCCTCAGGCCGGCAGTTGGTGTTGCCAGCCGAGTTTCCCACAACTCCATTGCGGCTACCCGCACCTCCTCAGTGCGTGCCTGGCTTGCCGGTTCCCCGGACACTAGGCCTATTATTTCTTCATTTGGTTCATATATTTCATTATTTTCCATAATTTTAATTATTATTATTATTTGAGAATCAATAATTAATCAACGAATAATCCTATTTTCATTAAATATACCATCCTCTATAGAATGATATCAAAATTTACCTCCTTCTGAACATTCTTATAATGAACTTCCTATTTTAAGAAATTTCTAATATGGCAGATTATATGTAATGGATTTAAACCCCATTTATAAAGGAATATCCTTTTTTTAGAAATGGCAACCTGATCTAATTTAAATTACCAAAATAGAGCTTCTCCATTAATAGAACAAATTATTTGAAAAAAAAGATTTCAGAAATAATAAATAAAATTATTCCTCACCGTAAACCTTTTGATACTATAATAGTATGTTTTCCTTGGAATGTTCTTTCTCGACAAATATCTCGTCATCATTGAAATATAGTTAATAATACGATAATATATCCAATAAATAATAAGTTTATATTAAAATTATGAAATCTTTTTACTAAACCAGTTACTAAGGTTATTACTCCAATAGCTCCTGTTAAGGGTCAAGGTCTATAGTCAACTAAGTGATAAGGATGATTATGATTAGACATTAATTTACTTCTCTAGAATAAAGAGTTCTTAAAATAGAAATTACATAAGATTGAATAATTGCTACGGCAGATTCAAGAATTAATAATAAAATTTGAACAATAATTAAAATAATTAATAAATAATTAAGTATTTTAATACCTGTATTACTTAATAAAGTTAAAAGTAAATGACCTGCAATTATATTAGCTGTTAATCGAACTGCTAAAGTTCCAGGTCGAATAATATTACTAATAGTTTCAATTAGTACTATAAAAGGTATTAAAATAGTTGGTGTTCCCTGAGGAATTATATGAATAAATATATGTTGTGTATTATTTAATCATCCATAAATTATAAATCTTAATCATAATGTTAAAGATAATGAAAGGGATATATTAAGATGACTTGTTCTAGTAAAAATATATGGGAATAAACCTAAAAAAATATTAAATAAAATAAAAAAGAATAATGAAATAAAAATAAAAGTTGATCCATTAATTCTATTTGGTCCTAATAAAGTTTTAAATTCATTATGAAGTTTATTAGAAATAAAATTTCATAATAAATAATGACGATTAGGAAAAAATCAGAAAGATAAAGGAATAAATAATAATCCAATAAATGTTCTAATTCAATTAAATGGGAAATTAAATAAATTTGTTGAAGGATCAAAAATTGAAAAAAGATTATTTATCATTTTCAAAAAAATTTTTTGAAATTATTTTTCTTATTTTTTTTTAAATTAAAATTATTTTTATAATTAAAAATAAAATAATTTATAATTATTAAACTAATAAAAATAGAAATAAAAAATAATAATGAAATTATTCAATTGATAGGTATTATTTGAGGAATGTGGTGTGAGTGGTGATGGTGGTGGTAGTGGTTGTCAACGAGTGGTTATGATTGTTCTATGTAAAACTTCATTTAATTAGCTATTATTTTTGTGCAAAGTTACATTTTGGTATATTGACAAGAACAAACATAAAAAGTATTCGGGTGAATTCGGAATCTCCCTTTTTTGAAGTTGGTTGAAAATGAGAACATCCTCTTTTTTGAGATTGGTTGAAAAGAAATGCAACGATCAGGAATCTCACTTCTGACATCAATTTAAAAAGTTTTTGCTTGTAACTATTACAGTATAATTAATTTTTGACCAACAAAAACAAACTTTCTCAATTTTCTCCGGATTCCATAATCGAAACCTAACCAAACTTTCACCAAATTATCCTTGAAGTGTATCCTTTCAAATAAAAAAAGAATCATCAAAATCGGTTGGCGCGACATTGAGTTATTCGGCTATTAGTCGCGCACATGCATAATGCAAATTTAAGACTTATGTGATTTTCTCATGGATACCATTGTCAGACATGGACAAAAAAAAAATATGACCATTCGGGAAGCTATACCTTTTAAATAAAAAAAAAAATATTAAAATTGGTTCACCCAGTTAAAAGTTATGAGGTAACAAACATAAAAAAAAAAAAAAAAATACAGTCGAATTGATAACCTCCTTTTCTTACAGAAGTCGGTTAAAAAAGGATTATTATTCATTATAAGAATGTTCAGAAGGAGGTAAATTTTGATATCATTCTATAGAGGATGGTATATTTAATGAAAATAGGATTATTCGTTGATTAATTATTGATTCTCAAATAATAATAATAATTAAAATTATGGAAAATAATGAAATATATGAACCAAATGAAGAAATAATAGGCCTAGTGTCCGGGGAACCGGCAAGCCAGGCACGCACTGAGGAGGTGCGGGTAGCCGCAATGGAGTTGTGGGAAACTCGGCTGGCAACACCAACTGCCGGCCTGAGGACGATCGAGGCTGTTCGTCCAGTGTTCCGCCAGTGGTTAGCGCGGCGTCACGGCGTCCTAACCTTCCGCATGACACAGGTGCTCTCGGGGCATGGCTGCTTCGGGGGTTACTTGTGTCGGATCGCCGGGAGGGAGCCCGACGCTCGCTGCCACCACTGCGACGACTGCCTCGATGAGACGGCCCAGCACACGTTGGAGGTGTGCTCAGCCTGGGCGTCTCAACGTCGCGCTTTGCGCGACGTCATAGGGGACGACCTTTCCCTGCCGGCCGTGGTCAAGGCTATGGCCGGCAGCGAGACGTCGTGGGATGCGGTCTCATCCTTCTGCGAGGCAGTGGTGCTCGAGAAGGAGTCGGCGGAACGGGCGAGGGAGGCTTTTGCCGAAGTCGCCATCCGCCGTAAGAGACCGGGTCGCCGGAGGGCGGCACACGATCGCCGCCTTCCGCCCTAATGTGCCAGAGGGCGGTCAGCTTGGGGAAGCTGGCCGCCTACCAACCTAGCCCGAGTAGGCGCGCGCAGGTTGCTCCCGCGCGCTACTCCGAGCAGGCCGTCGAGGGTGCCCACACACACTTGACTCCGCGACGTGCCTAGCAGGTTCCCGCCGCCGCGTTTCGTGGACGATTCTAGTCCCCGCGTCTCGCGGTCAGTGGCGGTCGAGGAGGAGCACCGTGAGGTTTTAGTGGGTATTGGGATTGGCCTTCAGCCGGTCCATGAGTCCCACATAACCCGCTCGAGTCCCCACTCGGGCCGGTATCCGTAAAAGGATTTCCTCACGTTAAAAAAAAAAAAAAAAAAATGTCAGGTTAGGTTGGGGTGCTTGGTCGGATGACCTCCTCGTGTGTTCACCCGCTGTTGGCCCTTTCTCGAATGCTTGTCGTTCGGGGGGGACGAACAGTGTTGCGGACCGGTGCACCCTGGGCGGCGAGTAATTGGTGCCTACAGGATTCGTCCTTGGGTAATGATTGCTCGCTGGCTAATAATCCGGCGTGGTTCTTCGCGTGTCCTCTGTCATGCAGAGGTCACAGTGTGAGGAACCGGAGGGCGTGCGTGGTGTGTACTCACCCTACCGCCACGCAGGTGCAGTGATGTGCCAGCGCCGAAAATATCGGAACTCCACTCTTGGTTGCGGTCATGTCTCGTAATCAGGAATGGAACTGAGGGCCTTGCCTTTACCGGCCGGGCTGCGAGGAAGAAAACCTCTATAAAAAATTACCCCAACCCAAGCGCCGAAGCAGCGCGAGGGGTTCATGGCTGATGGGGAGATCAGTCGCTACTGCTGGTCCCGCCAGGGTACCGGCCGACACCCTGGCGTAATAGGCTTATCCGAGTACAGGGGGCACTGCTCGGATGGACCGTTTTTCCCCCACACTCGTGGGAACAAAATGGAAAATGTTAAATTAAAAACCCAAAATGATGACGTAGGGAGGCCCGAGGAGGGCGGTGATCTGTTGTTGCCCGAGATGGGCGGAGTAGTAGTTGTGCCCGAGAAAGGCGTAGGGAGTACTTTGCTCGAAAGGGGCAAAAGTCCGGCACTTGTGCCAATATGAGGGGGGTTGAAGGATGCGCGAGTCGTGTTAGAGCGTCTGGACCATGAGGAGGTTGCCTCTATTATAAGAGATAGGTCCAGGTCGTCACTTTCGTCGCGAGGCCGTTTCTGTGCGGCTTCCGAGTCAGACGCCGATGGCGTGATGTCTGTTGGGTCGAACGGCTCCAATGCTATCGAGGGGGCTAAAGCGCAGTTCCGAAAGGACAGAAAGAGGCGCCATCACAGGAAGAGTAACTCTGAATCCTCGGATGCGGATGGGGAGACAGAGACAAGCCGAAAGCGAAGGTTGCTTCGGCCAGAGGGAGTCGTGGTCGTACCAAATATTCCTGATGAGAATATAGGGCTAGCTGCTGGAAAGAAGGCGCTAAACGATGCCAAGCGCGAGGAGCGCCGGCTGAGGGCGGAGGAGGAAGTTGCTGAAATCTCCGCGGCGATACAAACTAGAGCAAGTTCTAGGCTCTCGGATGTGCCCCTGGAACTTTGCGGTGAGGAGCACATGGTCTCCGACTTGCGTAGCCAAGTATCTGATAGCTTGGCTATAATCAATAGAGTCGCCTGCAAGTCAGGGAATCTGAAGGGCACATTTACTAGGGCCCTTAAAGACGCTGCCGGAGTTATCTCTTCTGCCGTTAATACTCTGGCAAAGAGGACGGCATCAGAGGAAGTGGATATCCTCAAGGCAACAAACTCGCGACTGCAGTCGGAGTTGGTGGAGTTGCGGAAGGAGTTTGCCCTTTTGAGAGCGGAGTTGGAGCGGTCTAGAGCATCGGACTTGCGACCCACTCCCACGGAGTCTATTGCTGTGGAGGACATAGTGGGCACTATGGTCTCCACCAGGCTGGAAGCCTTTAAAGATCGGCTACCACCGGAGAGAAATCTGCGACCTCCGCTAGCGGCGGACAAGCGCAAGGTGGATAGCCCAAAGCAGGCGCAAGTGGACCCTGTCGCATCCACTTTGATGGCGCCGGCTAATCCGGCACCAAAGGAGCAAAGGTCTAAAAAGGCCAAGAAGAAGAAAGGCCCGGTAAAGACCGCATCTACTGAGCCTCGACCTCTGCCACCCGCTCCGGCTGATATGTCCGAGGGCTGGACTGTAGTAGCCCGGAAGGGGGCCAAGAAGAGAAAGCCAGCTCCTAAGCCGAAAGCGCAAAAGGCTAAAGCGCAAAAGGAGCCAAAGTTGCGTCGTCCTAGATCGCAAGTTGTGACGATTAAGTTGCAGCCAGCCGTCGCCGACAAGATGTCGTATAGCGATGTCCTTACCCGGGTCAAGGAAAGTATAAAGTTGGAAGACCTGGGTATAGAGGACCTGAGATTCCGTGTTGCGTCTACTGGCGCTAGAATGCTAGAGTTGCCTGGCGCCAACACTGCTGAGAAGGCGGATGCGCTAGCTGAGAAGTTGCGTGGGGTTCTCAGCCCCGAAGAGGTCCAGGTGTCGAGGCCAGTGAAATGTGCGGAATTGAGGGTGTTTGGCCTCGATGACTCCGCCACTGCTGAGGACATGACGGCGGCAATAAGCCGAGTTTCCGGCTGTGCTGCGGGTAATATAAAAGTCGGAGAGATCCGACAGGACCGGGCCGGTCTAGGAACAGTATGGGTCCGATGTCCTGTCGGCGCAGCGCAGAAGATTAGCGGGGCGAGACTACTTGTTGGCTTCGTCTCTGCTGGAGTGAGGCTGTTGATGCCCCGTGCGCAACGTTGTTTCCGTTGCCACGAAGTGGGCCACATGGCTGCGAAGTGCAGTAGCCAGGTGGACCGCAGCAAACAGTGTTTCCAGTGTGGCCAGACCGGGCATCAGCAGAGATCGTGTTCGGCAGAGCCTCATTGTCCGGTGTGTGAGGCGGCGCAAACGCCCGCTAATCACATGTTGGGGAATGCTGCCTGTGGAAAGGCTAGCACCAATAACGGTGGAAAGCGCAGACGAGTGCCGGCAATATCGGCCAGGTCTAATATCCCAGCTGGGCCTGAGGAGGTGCAACACATGGAAGACCAATAATGGCTCTCCGCGTGTTGCATGCGAACATTAACCACTGTGCTAGGGCCCAGGACTTATTGGTCCAAAGCCTGGCGCAGTGGTCTATCCAGGTGGCGGTTGTTTCGGAGCCCTACAGCGTTCCCGACAGAGACAACTGGGTAGCCGACAACACCGGGGTGGTGACTATTATCACCCAGGTCGCCGCGGGCTCCCCGCCTTTCTCACGTGTAGAGAGAGGTGTGGGATGCGTCGCCGCACTTGTCGGCAACCTAGTTGTCGTAGACGTCTACTTTTCCCCCAATCGAACTCTCGCGGAGTTTGAAGAGTTCCTTATACGATTGGGGGAAATGGTAGAGCGATTTCGTCCGGCGGAGATGTTGGTGGCCGGCGATCTCAACGCGAAGTCCAGCGTGTGGGGCTTCGCAACGACGGATGTGCGTGGTGTGACGCTGTCGGAGTGGGTTGTTGCCACCGGTTTGTCTGTGCTCAACCGAGCGACCAAGAACACGTGTGTGCGAAGGCTGGGCGGATCCGTCGTGGACGTTTCGGTCGCGAGCCCGGCCCTAGCATGTCGTGTTCGGGGCTGGCGAGTGCTGGATGATGTGGAGACTCTCTCGGATCACCTCTACATCTTGTACGAGATCTCCATACATCCTGCGGTGCCACCAGCCCCCAGTCCAAACTCGCGAGAGTACGGACCGCGGTGGCAACTGGGTCGTCTCGACAGGGAGTTGTTGGAGGAGGCCGCGATAGTGAAATCCTGGCGGCCCCAGAGCTTGGCGTCTGCAGAAGACGCCGCATCCTGGGCGCAGGGGGCGCTGACGCGTATCTGTGACGCGTCAATGCCCCGTTCCGGGCGCCGCCCTCAACGGCGGCAAGTGTACTGGTGGTCGTGGGAGATCGCGCAACTGCGTAACACCTGCGTTGCGGCGAGACGCCAGTACAGCCACTATCGCAGACGGGTACAGAAGGTGCAGGAGGAGGAAGACCGACTGTACCGCGTCTATGTCGAGGCGAGAACGCAGCTGCAGGAGGAGATCGGTCGTGTGAAAGGCGAGTCGCACGACCGGTTGATCGCGGGGATAGACTTAGACCCGTACGGCACACCTTACCGAATGGTGCTCGGTAGGTTACGGGCTTGGGCACCACCACTGACGCAGACACTCCAACCGGACGTACTCTGAGGGGTTCTGTCGTCGCTATTCCCGCAGCGGGCCAGTTTTGCACCACCCAGTATGGCCCGCCCTGCAGCGCGTGAGGAGGAATAGGAGGACGACGAGGACAGCGTCACACCACCGGTGGAGGAGGAGGAGCTCGAAGAAGCTGTTCGCCGATCTCGGCTCAAGAGCACCGCCCCGGGCTTCGATGGCATTCCCGGCCGGGCGCTAACTCTGGCCCTCAACACCTTAGGGCCCAGAGTGCGAGGACTATTCACTGCCTGTCTGGCTCAAGCCATAATTCCACAGCGGTGGAAGACAGGCAGGTTAGTCCTCATCAAGAAGGAGGGTCGCCCGGCGGATTCAGCCTCCGCCTACAGGCCCATCGTGCTCTTGAGCGAGATCGCCAAGCTCCTTGAGCGTGTTGTAGCCAGGAGGCTACAACACCATTTGGAGGGGACAGGTCCGGACCTCTCGGACCACCAGTATGGCTTCCGTAGGGGGCGATCGACGGTGGATGCCATACTGGAGGTAAAGTCCTATGCGCAGGATGCGGTGGCCCGAGGCAATGGAGTCTTGGCGGTGTCTTTAGACATCGCCAACGCCTTCAACTCCCTGCCATGGCCCTGCATAAAGGAGGCACTGTTATACTATCGTGTGCCTCCATACCTGCGCCGCGTCATCGGGGCTTACCTGTCCGGTAGGTCTGTGACCTTTCCAGCTCCTGGAGGAGGTTGGAAGGAGTTCGTTGTGTCGGCCGGTGCTCCACAAGGATCGGTGCTGGGTCCGATCCTCTGGAACATCGGATACGACTGGGTGCTGCGGGGCGGCACCCTGAGGGGGATAAAGGTCCTCTGTTACGCCGATGACACGCTGGTCTTGGCGCAGCAGTGGACCTATCGAGAGGCGGCAGTCCTCGCGACTGCTGGAGTTGCGGAGGTAGTCGGCCGCATAAAGCGGCTGGGCTTGGAAGTCTCCCTCAACAAGTCCGAGGCAATCTACTTCCATGCTCCTCGAAAGGGCCCACCGGCAGATGCCCACATCGTCGTCGGTGGCGTCAAAATTGACGTTGCCCGGAGCATGAAGTACCTCGGACTTGTTCTGGATGGTCGGTGGAGTTTTCGGGGCCGCTTTACATCTTTGGCCCCGAAACTGTTGAAGACAGCGGCGGCACTGGCGCGCCTTTTGCCCAATGTGGATGGGCCGAGCGCCTCTAGCCGTCGGCTGTACACCGGAGTGGTCCGATCCGACCGGCACAACATCACTCTGCTGCGACGTGCGCAGAGGGTGATGGCCATCCGGGCGATACGGGGGTACCGGACCATCTCCGGTGAAGTGGCGTGCGTGCTGGCTGGAGTCATACCGTGGGACCTGGATGCTCTTTCTCTGGCGTCGGTCTATTGCCGGCGTCGAGGCCTAGCGTCCGGGGAACCGGCAAGCCAAGCACGCACTGAGGAGGCGCGGGTAGCCGCGGTTGAAATGTGGGACACTCGGCTGGCAAATCCATCTGCCGGCCTGAGGAAGATCGAGGCTGTTCGTCCAGTGTTCCGCCAGTGGTTAGCGCGGCGTCACGGCGTCCTAACCTTCCGCACGACACAGGTGCTCACGGGGCATGGCTGCTTCGGGGGTTACCTGTGTCGGATCGCCGGGAGGGAGCCCGACGCTCGCTGCCACCACTGCGACGACTGCCTCGACGAGACGGCCCAGCACACGTTGGAGGTGTGCTCAGCCTGGGCGTCTCAACGTCGCGCTTTGCGCGACGTCATAGGGGACGACCTTTCCCTGCCGGCCGTGGTCAAGGCTATGGCCGGCAGCGAGACGTCGTGGGATGCGGTCTCATCCTTCTGCGAGGCAGTGGTGCTCGAGAAGGAGTCGGCGGAACGGACGAGGGAGGCTTTTGCCGAAGTCGCCATCCGCCGTAAGAGACCGGGTCGCCGGAGGGCGGCACACGATCGCCGCCTTCCGCCCTAATGTGCCAGAGGGCGGTCAGCCTGGGGAAGCTGGCCGCCTACCAACCTGGCCCGAGTAGGCGCGCGCAGGTTGCTCCCGCGCGCTACTCCGAGCAGGCCGTTTTCGCCACTTACCGCCCGCACCTTCACCTTCCAACTTCGGGTTGTACACCACCTTGAAGGCCCCTCGGAGCCCGAACGATCGACACCAGTTTCAACTGAATCCGAGCGGGGAAAAGTGAAAAAATCGGTTTTCGCCACTTACCGCCCGCACCTTCACCTTCCAACTTCGGGTTGTATACCACCTTGAAGGCCCCTCGGAGCCCGAACGATCGACACCAGTTTCAACTGAATCCGAGCGGGGAAAACTGAAAAAATCGGTTTTCGCCACTTACCGCCCGCACCTTCCCGCGCATTCCCGCGGGTTGTATACCAACTTGAAGGCCCCTCGGAGCCCGAACGATCGACACCAGTTTCAACTGAATCCGAGCGGGGAAAAGTGAAAAAATCGGTTTTCGCCACTTACCGCCCGCACCTTCACCTTCCAACTTCGGGTTGTATACCACCTTGAAGGCCCCTCGGAGTCCGAACGATCGACACCAGTTTCAACTGAATCCGAGCGGGGAAAAGTGAAAAAATCGGTTTTCGCCACTTACCGCCCGCACCTTCACCTTCCAACTTCGGGTTGTATACCACCTTGAAGGCCCCTCGGAGCCCGAACGATCGACACCAGTTTCAACTGAATCCGAGCGGGGAAAACTGAAAAAAATCGGTTTTCGCCACTAACCGCCGGCACCTTCCCGCGCATTCCCGCGGGTTGTATACCACCTTGAAGGCCCCTCGAAGCCCGAACGATCGACACCAGTTTCAACTGAATCCGAGCGGGGAAAACTGAAAAAATCGGTTTTCGCCACTTACCGCCCGCACCTTCCCGCGCATTCCCGCGGGTTGTATACCACCTTGAAGGCCCCTCGGAGCCCGAACGATCGACACCAGTTTCAACTGAATCCGAGCGGGGAAAACTGAAAAAATCGGTTTTTTCCACTTACCGCCCGCACCTTCCCGCGCATTCCCGCGGGTTGTATACCACCTTGAAGGCCCCTCGGAGCCCGAACGATCGACACCAGTTTCAACTGAATCCGAGCGGGGAAAACTGAAAAAATCGGTTTTCGCCACTTACCGCCCGCACCTTCTCGCGCATTCCCGCGGGTTGTATACCACCTTGAAGGCCCCTCGGAGCCCGAACGATCGACACCAGTTTCAACTGAATCCGAGCGGGGAAAAGTGAAAAAATCGGTTTTCGCCACTTACCGCCCGCACCTTCACCTTCCAACTTCGGGTTGTATACCACCTTGAAGGCCCCTCGAAGCCCGAACGATCGACACCAGTTTCAACTGAATCCGAGCGGGGAAAACTGAAAAAATCGGTTTTCGCCACTTACCGCCCGCACCTTCTCGCGCATTCCCGCGGGTTGTATACCACCTTGAAGGCCCCTCGGAGCCCGAACGATCGACACCAGTTTCAACTGAATCCGAGCGGGGAAAAGTGAAAAAATCGGTTTTCGCCACTTACCGCCCGCACCTTCACCTTCCAACTTCGGGTTGTATACCACCTTGAAGGCCCCTCGGAGCCCGAACGATCGACACCAGTTTCAACTGAATCCGAGCGGGGAAAACTGAAAAAATCGGTTTTTTCCACTTACCGCCCGCACCTTCCCGCGCATTCCCGCGGGTTGTATACCACCTTGAAGGCCCCTCGGAGCCCGAACGATCGACACCAGTTTCAACTGAATCCGAGCGGGGAAAACTGAAAAAATCGGTTTTCGCCACTTACCGCCCGCACCTTCTCGCGCATTCCCGCGGGTTGTATACCACCTTGAAGGCCCCTCGGAGCCCGAACGATCGACACCAGTTTCAACTGAATCCGAGCGGGGAAAAGTGAAAAAATCGGTTTTCGCCACTTACCGCCCGCACCTTCACCTTCCAACTTCGGGTTGTATACCACCTTGAAGGCCCCTCGAAGCCCGAACGATCGACACCAGTTTCAACTGAATCCGAGCGGGGAAAACTGAAAAAATCGGTTTTCGCCACTTACCGCCCGCACCTTCTCGCGCATTCCCGCGGGTTGTATACCACCTTGAAGGCCCCTCGGAGCCCGAACGATCGACACCAGTTTCAACTGAATCCGAGCGGGGAAAAGTGAAAAAATCGGTTTTCGCCACTTACCGCCCGCACCTTCACCTTCCAACTTCGGGTTGTATACCACCTTGAAGGCCCCTCGGAGCCCGAACGATCGACACCAGTTTCAACTGAATCCGAGCGGGGAAAACTGAAAAAATCGGTTTTTTCCACTTACCGCCCGCACCTTCCCGCGCATTCCCGCGGGTTGTATACCACCTTGAAGGCCCCTCGGAGCCCGAACGATCGACACCAGTTTCAACTGAATCCGAGCGGGGAAAACTGAAAAAAATCGGTTTTCGCCACTAACCGCCGGCACCTTCCCGCGCATTCCCGCGGGTTGTATACCACCTTGAAGGCCCCTCGAAGCCCGAACGATCGACACCAGTTTCAACTGAATCCGAGCGGGGAAAACTGAAAAAATCGGTTTTCGCCACTTACCGCCCGCACCTTCCCGCGCATTCCCGCGGGTTGTATACCACCTTGAAGGCCCCTCGGAGCCCGAACGATCGACACCAGTTTCAACTGAATCCGAGCGGGGAAAACTGAAAAAATCGGTTTTTTCCACTTACCGCCCGCACCTTCCCGCGCATTCCCGCGGGTTGTATACCACCTTGAAGGCCCCTCGGAGCCCGAACGATCGACACCAGTTTCAACTGAATCCGAGCGGGGAAAACTGAAAAAATCGGTTTTCGCCACTTACCGCCCGCACCTTCCCGCGCATTCCCGCGGGTTGTATACCACCTTGAAGGCCCCTCGGAGCCCGAACGATCGACACCAGTTTCAACTGAATCCGAGCGGGGAAAACTGAAAAAATCGGTTTTTTCCACTTACCGCCCGCACCTTCCCGCGTATTCCCTCGGGTTGTATACCACCTTGAAGGCCTCTCGGAGCCCGAACGATCGACACCAGTATCAACTGAATCCGAGCGGGGAAAACTGAAAAAATCGGTTTTCGCCACTAACCGCCCGCACCTTCCCGCGCATTCCCGCGGGTTGTATACCACCTTGAAGGCCCCTCGGAGCCCGAACGATCGACACCAGTTTCAACTGAATCCGAGCGGGGAAAACTGAAAAAATCGGTTTTCGCCACTAACCGCCGGCACCTTCCCGCGCATTCCCGCGGGTTGTATACCACCTTGAAGGCCCCTCGAAGCCCGAACGATCGACACCAGTTTCAACTGAATTTAACTGAATTGAATAGAAAATATATTAATCATAAATTTTCTCTAATTAATAAAGCTGAAATTAATCAACCAATGTTATTAATTGAAGAAAAAGCTATTAATTTACGTAAAGAAGTTTGATTAAATCTTCCTACAGCTCCAATTATTACATTAAAAATTATAATAAAAATTAAAAAAATAAAATTTATATTATAAGATAATAAAATTATTGGTGAAATGTTTTGTCATGTTATTAAAATAAATCTATTAAATCATGATAATCCTTCTATAATATTAGGAAATCAAAAATGAAAAGGAACAGAACCTATTTTTATTAATATTGCAGAATTTATAATAATTGATAATAAATCATTAATAAATATTTTTATAAGAAATAAATTCAATAGGATAGAAAATAAAAAATTAATTGATGCAATAGATTGAGTTAAAAAATATTTTAAGGAAGCTTCTGAATTTAATAGATTATTGGGGGAAGAGATTAAGGGGATAAATTTAAGTAAATTAATTTCTAAGCCAATTCAGCATCCTAATCATGAATTTGATGAAATAGAAATTATAGTTCTGAAAAATAAAATAAATAAGAAAAATATTTTATTGGAATTATTAATTAATAAAATAAAAAATAAGAATAAAATATTCTAAAGATGAATTTAAATTCATGATAAAAAAATTATATTTTAGTGTAAAATGCACAATAATTTTTGTCTCGTGTGTGTCTCACTGTCGTGTGTGTTCTCTGTCATGCAGAGGTCACAGTGTGAGGAACCGGAGGGCGTGGTGTGTACTCACCCTACCGCCACGCAGGTGCAGTGATGTGATAGGAGCTGTATTTGCTATTTTAGGGGGTTTTGTTCATTGATATTCTCTATTTACTGGATTATTATTAAATCCTTATTTATTAAAAATTCTATTTATTTCCATATTTATTGGTGTTAATTTAACATTTTTTCCTCAACATTTTTTAGGATTAGCTGGTATACCCCGTCGTTATTCTGATTACCCAGATAATTTTATATCATGAAACTATGAAAAAATGCTCAGAAAAAAGAAATGAAGAAAAAGATTTCAGAAATAATAAATAAAATGAATGAATGAAAAACTTAAGCCCACGTAAGTTGTGGAAATTTCTGGAATCGCTAGGCATTGGCCGGCAACGTAAGGATTTGAATTGCAATCTAGACGTTGATGCCTTGAATAAACACTTTGCCTCGATAACATCTATGGACAACACAATTAAAGCAAATACATTGAATTATATCAACTCCTTGCCGTCTCCCACAATCGTTCCTTTTAACTTTGCTTCTATAACCTCATCCCAGGTAAGAAACAGTATCCTAGCCATCAAATCTGATGCTTCTGGTTATGATGGCATCAACCGCATTTGCCCTTGAAAGTCTTAGTTCCAGTCATTACCCATATTTTAAATTTTTCTATTTCCCATAACACTTTTCCCAGTTTGTGGCGCATTGCCCGCGTTATCCCCATACCCAAAACCAAAGATCCAAAATCCTTCTCTCACTACCGTCCTATCTCCATCCTTCCTTTCTTGTCAAAGGTCTTGGAACGTATTGTTTTTCAGCAACTAAATCAATATCTATTTGACAACCATATATTATCCGAGTTCCAGTCTGGATTCCGTAACGGGCATAGCACAGTCACTACTTTGATTAAAGTTTGTGACGATATCAGACTTAGCATGGACAAACAAAATCTTACAGTCATTGCTTTGCTGGACTTTAGCAACGCCTTTAATTCTGTTGATACTGATCTCTTGGTTGCTCCTCTATTCTATCCTGTACAACTCTCTCTCTCCCTCCTACTTAAAAGATCGATTTTGTTTCCTAGGTGCCGATTCACTTCTTCACCTCCACCTTAGATCCCGTTGTGATAATCTCCTTAAATTACCAACTTCCCATACCCTATTTTATTCTAAGTCTTTTACTATGAAATCTGCAATTCTTTGGAATGAACTTCCTACAGAAGTTCGTCATTCCAAATGTCTATACAGTTTTAAAAATCGCCTGAAAGAGTACTTATTTAATTTAGTATAATAGTTTATATTTATTTATTTTTTTTAATATTATGTGTCGGAGACTAAGGTGATTGGGACCGGAGCTTGTTCCGATCCCACTTCTGATGTAGACAGATATGACCGACATCGTACTTCTAATTCGGGCGTGGTAATTATAAGAAATGTTATCTTACTCTTGACGTGAAGCTTGGAGCAGTGCCGTGGACTTGTGACCACAACTGTAGGCTTAAGGGATCCCTTTACAGTACTAACACTCGCCTTTCACTGCTCCAGCCCAGTATAATTGCAAATAGGTCTTAACCACATTTGTAATTGAAGTAGTCGAGGTTGGCCAGCGGTGGAGCACGAGTAGTGCACCGAGCCGTGGTAGAGCCTCGACTGAGCGTACGTCCGTGCGGTTGGTTTTATGTGATTGTCATCGATCGGTGTGACGTCAGAGTGACAGGCAACACCATCTGGTTTTGACAACTGGCAACTTAAATAATCTGCTTCCCTGATACGGCCAATCCTGACATGCGCGCGTCCTCGAGCGCTTTTGCCTTCAATAGTGCTCGATTTAGCCTGCCTAAGAATAATAATCCAACCATACCACTCCTACTGAGATCACTACTACTTTATTACTACTCGTCCAATCCTGACAAATTAACCTAACACTATCAAATTGGACCTAATCTAACCTGAAAAGTGGTATACAACCCGCGGGAATGTGCGGGAAGGTGCCGGCGGTAAGTGACGAAAACACATTTTTTCAGTTTTCCCCGCTCGGATTCAGTTGAAACTGGTGTCGATCGTTCGGGCTCCGAGGGGCCTTCAAAGTGGTATACAACCCGAAGTTGGAAGGTGAAGGTGGGGGCGGTAAGTGGCGAAAACCGATTTTTTCACTTTTCCCCGCTCGGATTCAGTTGAAACTGGTGTCGATCGTTCGGGCTCCGAGGGGCCTTCAAGGTGGTATACAACCCGCGGGAATGCGCGGGAAGGTGCCGGCGGTTAGTGGCGAAAACCGATTTTTTCAGTTTTCCCCGCTCGGATTCAGTTGAAACTGGTGTCGATCGTTCGGGCTCCGAGGGGCCTTCAAGGTGGTATACAACCCGAAGTTGGAAGGTGAAGGTGCGGGCGGTAAGTGGCGAAAACCGATTTTTTCAGTTTTCCCCGCTCGGATTCAGTTGATACTGGTGTCGATCGTTCGGGCTTCGAGGGGCCTTCAAGGTGGTATACAACCCGCGGGAATGCGCGGGAAGGTGCCGGCGGTTAGTGGCGAAAACCGATTTTTTCAGTTTTCCCCGCTCGGATTCAGTTGAAACTGGTGTCGATCGTTCGGGCTCCGAGGGGCCTTCAAGGTGGTATACAACCCGAAGTTGGGAGGTGAAGGTGCGGGCGGTAAGTGGCGAAAACCGATTTTTTCACTTTTCCCCGCTCGGATTCAGTTGAAACTGGTGTCGATCGTTCGGGCTTCGAGGGGCCTTCAAGGTGGTATACAACCCGCGGGAATGCGCGGGAAGGTGCGGGCGGTAAGTGGAAAAAACCGATTTTTTCAGTTTTCCCCGCTCGGATTCAGTTGAAACTGGTGTCGATCGTTCGGGCTCCGAGGGGCCTTCAAGGTGGTATACAACCCGAAGTTGGGAGGTGAAGGTGCGGGCGGTAAGTGGCGAAAACCGATTTTTTCACTTTTCCCCGCTCGGATTCAGTTGAAACTGGTGTCGATCGTTCGGGCTCCGAGGGGCCTTCAAGGTGGTATACAACCGGGGTAATGCGCGGGAAGGTGCGGGCGGTAAGTGGAAAAAACCGATTTTTTCAGTTTTCCCCGCTCGGATTCAGTTGATACTGGTGTCGATCGTTCGGGCTTCGAGGGGCCTTCAAGGTGGTATACAACCCGCGGGAATGCGCGGGAAGGTGCCGGCGGTTAGTGGCGAAAACCGATTTTTTCAGTTTTCCCCGCTCGGATTCAGTTGAAACTGGTGTCGATCGTTCGGGCTCCGAGGGGCCTTCAAGGTGGTATACAACCCGCGGGAATGCGCGGGAAGGTGCGGGCGGTAAGTGGAAAAAACCGATTTTTTCAGTTTTCCCCGCTCGGATTCAGTTGAAACTGGTGTCGATCGTTCGGGCTCCGAGGGGCCTTCAAGTTGGTATACAACCCGCGGGTATGCGCGGGAAGGTGCGGGCGGTAAGTGGCGAAAACCGATTTTTTCAGTTTTCCCCGCTCGGATTCAGTTGAAACTGGTGTCGATCGTTCGGGCTCCGAGGGGCCTTCAAGGTGGTATACAACCCACGGGAATGCGCGGGAAGGTGCCGGCGGTTAGTGGCGAAAACCGATTTTTTTCAGTTTTCCCCGCTCGGATTCAGTTGAAACTGGTGTCGATCGTTCGGGCTCCGAGGGGCCTTCAAGGTGGTATACAACCCGAAGTTGGAAGGTGAAGCTGCGGGCGGTAAGTGGCGAAAACCGATTTTTTCACTTTTCCCCGCTCGGATTCAGTTGAAACTGGTGTCGATCGTTCGGGCTTCGAGGGGCCTTCAAGGTGGTATACAACCCGCGGGAATGTGCGAGAAGGTGCCGGCGGTAAGTGACGAAAACCTATTTTTTCAGTTTTCCCCGCTCGGATTCAGTTGAAACTGGTGTCGATCGTTCGGGCTCCGAGGGGCCTTCAAGGTGGTATACAACCCGCGGGAATGCGCGGGAAGGTGCCGGCGGTAAGTGACGAAAACCTATTTTTTCAGTTTTCCCCGCTCGGATTCAGTTGAAACTGGTGTCGATCGTTCGGGCTTCGAGGGGTTTTCAAGGTGGTATACAACCCGCGGGAATGTGCGAGAAGGTGCCGGCGGTAAGTGACGAAAACCTATTTTTTCAGTTTTCCCCGCTCGGATTCAGTTGAAACTGGTGTCGATCGTTCGGGCTCCGAGGGGCCTTCAAGGTGGTATACAACCCGCGGGAATGCGCGGGAAGGTGCCGGCGGTAAGTGACGAAAACCTATTTTTTCAGTTTTCCCCGCTCGGATTCAGTTGAAACTGGTGTCGATCGTTCGGACTCCGAGGGGCCTTCAAGGTGGTATACAACCCGAAGTTGGAAGGTGAAGGTGCGGGCGGTAAGTGGCGAAAACCGATTTTTTCACTTTTCCCCGCTCGGATTCAGTTGAAACTGGTGTCGATCGTTCGGGCTTCGAGGGGCCTTCAAGGTGGTATACAACCCGCGGGAATGTGCGAGAAGGTGCCGGCGGTAAGTGACGAAAACCTATTTTTTCAGTTTTCCCCGCTCGGATTCAGTTGAAACTGGTGTCGATCGTTCGGGCTCCGAGGGGCCTTCAAGGTGGTATACAACCCGCGGGAATGCGCGGGAAGGTGCCGGCGGTAAGTGACGAAAACCTATTTTTTCAGTTTTCCCCGCTCGGATTCAGTTGAAACTGGTGTCGATCGTTCGGGCTCCGAGGGGCCTTCAAGGTGGTATACAACCCGCGGGAATGCGCGGGAAGGTGCCGGCGGTAAGTGACGAAAACCTATTTTTTCAGTTTTCCCCGCTCGGATTTAGTTGAAACTGGTGTCGATCGTTCGGGCTCCGAGGGGCCTTCAAGGTGGTATACAACCCGCGGGAATGCGCGGGAAGGTGCGGGCGGTAAGTGGAAAAAACCGATTTTTTCAGTTTTCCCCGCTCGGATTCAGTTGAAAATGGTGTCGATCGTTCGGGCTTCGAGGGGCCTTCAAGGTGGTATACAACCCGCGGGAATGCGCGGGAAGGTGCCGGCGGTTAGTGGCGAAAACCAATTTTGTACGGTTCACGTACAGATTTTTATATAGCTGACGACGCGACCTGGTTTTGGACGCATTAGAACAAAATATATTTAAATTAATAGTCGTATAATTAACATCGCAGTTGACGGGCGGCTCTCACCGCGGATTGGCATCCAACTTAAACTTTGTAACTTAAGTAATAAACGATTTACTCGCTAATCCTGTGGTTTATATCTCAACTCAACTATACTACGAGCCATACATAAATTTGGTCCTTCGAGTTACAAGATCTCGGAATTTGGTCCTTCAAGCTTCAAAATCGCGAAATTAATCCTTCGAGCTTATAAAATTTGGTGAAAAGGAGACCTTCGTGAAATCAAGATCTGCGGGAAAATTTCGGGATTAAACTGAACTAACTACACTGTGATGAAACAGTTCTACGGTATCAACAACAAACTTAACTTAATACTTTATAACTTATCTACAACTGCAAATAACAATGGCTCAGAACGTCCAGGACATCATTAGCCGCCAAGAAATTATTTTTGGAGAACTGAAGCAAATAAACAACAACTATAAGAAAGATAGTGCAAGCAGGAAGACTTTGGCTTACTTAGAAGATCGTCTTTCTCGTCTGAACTCAAACTGGGAGAAATTTGTATACAATCATCAGCTACTGGAAAAAAGTGAAACAACGGATATTCAATACTTCAACGATGATGTTTTCAACAAAACGAAGAGGATGTACGAAGATATTTTGCAAGACATACTGAAGAGAAAGTCGGAGCTACCATCGGCATCTACAAGTAAGGTTCAAAATACTCCTTCGGCGTCACCTGAAAAGAGCAAAGAGAGCAAGTCGAAATTTTATTTCGAAGATATTAAATTTCACGCATCTCCGCGGGAAACCAACGAGTCAACTGAAAAACAACAAGATCTTTTACGGCAACAATTCTGTAACTTTCGAGCTTTCGAGCGGACTGTGGGGAAAATTAACTGTGATGCAATGAGGGAAAAATGGGAACTCGAAGATAACTTAAACATATTGAAAATAAAATGGGATCAAATCGAAAAAACTAACTGGGAGCTCGACTATATATCAAGGGATGAAGATTCAACTTACAGAGAAAAATATGAAAATATAGAAAATATATACGATAATCTACGTAAGAAGCTGCAAAATAATATCTGGAACAACTCACACTACGAAAGGGCTACACCGAAAATTATTATACCGGATTTTTATGGTAACTATAACCAGTGGTTAACATTTAAAGATCTTTACGTCGAAAGCGTGCATAACAATCCCATGTTGTCTAATGCTCAAAAAATGCAACATCTTAAAACTAAACTCAAGGGCGAAGCGGAGAAACTAGTTCAACATCTCGGGATCAGTGCTGAAAACTACACATCTTGCTGGGAGATTCTTACTCATCGCTATGACAACAAAAAGCTTTTATTTACATCTTACATAAATACATTATTGAACCAAAATTCAATACAAGAAGCAAGCGCGGCCAGCATAAGAAAATTACATGACGTCATGCTAGAATGTTTAAACGGGCTTAGTAATATTGGTTTGGATATAACCAATTGGGATCCGATTATTGTTCATTTATTGATGCAAAAGCTGGACAAATCAACCTACAACGAATACATCAAAGACCTCAAGAAACCGAGAGATTTTCCAAATTTAGAAGAATTTACAAACTTTTTAGAATCGAAATTTATGGCTTTGGAAGCATTACAAGGAAGTAATCATCAAAAATCATCGTCAAATAAATATACACCGCCAAATAAATACTTCAGTAATATATCAACAAATCGCAATAATAATTATAAATATCATACGCCGAGGTCATCGTACTTTAATAAGTTTCAAAAGACGGCAAATACACACTTCGCCACAACAAAAATCTGCCCGCTTTGCAAAAGAAACCATGTGTTGATGAACTGTGACAAATTTCTTGCAATGAATGGAAATGCACGCAAAAACACAGTAAGCAATTTACGTGTTTGTCCGAATTGTTTGTACAGTCATGGAGAACAGCGATGTTTTTCGCAAAAAAGGTGCAAAAAATGTGATATGTCACATCATACTCTCATGCATGATGTGGAACCTCAGCAACCTAGCAGCAGCGAGCACCGAATAAATAAATCACTATCGACTTCATCTACATCACATGCTGTGAACAATATTACTAATGAGGAAAAAGAAGTTTTGTTAGCGACTGTACTTTTAAAAGTGAAGACGATCGATGGAAATTATATCAACATAAGAGGTTTACTTGATCAAGGTTCACAAGTTAGCCTTATTACGGAGCATGCCGCACAACTTCTCAGATTACCGCGGCGAAAAATGAGCGCTGTCGTGTCAGGTATCGGGTCATTGTCCGGTAATTGCAAAGGTTCTATTAACTTAGAATGCAAATCGATTAATTCGGAATACGAATTCAACATACAAACGTTAATTATGAAAAAACTTATAAACAAGCTACCAACTTCATCTTTTTCAATAGAAAATTGGAATTATATACAAAACTTAAAACTAGCCGATCCACATTTCAATATGTCGGGCCAGATCGACTTACTGTTAGGTGCCGACATATATTCAGAACTTTTATTAAATGGAGTCATACGGGGGGACAAGGATTTCCCTGTGGCTCAACAAACTAAAGTGGGTTGGATTTTATGTGGAAATGTAAAGACTTTTAACTGTTGTGTGACACTTAATGACCTTGAGAATATGTCACGTTTTTGGGAAACTGAAGAAATCACTCATTCAACTACTTTAACAAACGAAGAGCAATACTGTGAAGAATTTTACAACTCAACTACTAGAAGATTGGACGACGGAAAATACGTGGTTCAGATGCCTATGAAACTAACTAATGACACGTGTTTAGGAGCTACAAGGCCACAGGCTCAAGCGCAATTTTTACAACTCGAAAGAAAAATGATGAGGAATTCCGACTTATCTAAGGAATATAAACACTTTATGAACGATTACATTGCACTGGGTCATATGAAACCTATAACTGAAGAAACGAGGAGTAAGAGTCAAGTCTACTTACCTCACCACGGCGTGCTGAGGGCGGAGTCCACCACTACAAAATTAAGGGTAGTTTTTAACGCATCGTATAAAACGAAGAATAACAGCAGCCTCAACGATTTAATGTACTCCGGTCCTAACTTACAAAAATATATGTTCACCCTACTTATTAATTGGAGAACTTTTAAATATGTTTTTACGGCGGACATAGAAAAAATGTATCGTAATATTTGGATAGAGGAACAACAACAAAATTTACAAACTATAATTTGGAGATCTTCCCCAGAACAGCCTCTCCAGGAGTGGCAATTATGCACTGTAACCTATGGAATGAAAAGTGCACCCTACTTAGCAATGCGAACTTTACATCAGCTGGCAGTAGACGAGAAAGATAGTTATCCGGAGGCTGTAAAAATTTTACAAAACTATTTTTATATGGATGACTTGGTCTATGGACACAATAATATGGAAGAGGCGAAGCAACTGATTTTTAACTTAATTAAATTATTGAAAAAAGGAGGATTTAACTTAAGAAAATGGAAAAGCAATGAAAAAACTATATTGGAAGATTTGCGAGATGACCAAAGCATAGAAAATAACTTTAACTTTAACCCAGAACAAAGCTCAAACACAAAAATGTTAGGTATGAACTGGAATCGAACTCACGATACTTTTACCTACAGCTGGAGTTTACCTCAAAAGAAAAACCTTACGAAGCGTATTTTATTAAGTGAGATAAGCAAGCTTTACGACCCTCTTGGTTTTTTGTCACCGGTAACTATAAAAGCAAAATTACTGTTTCAAAAAATCTGGATCAGTAAAATCGACTGGGATGGACCTCTACCCTCTGAACTAACTATGGAGTGGGAGACAATAAAAAGAGACCTCCCATCAATAAGTGAAATTTCTATACCGAGAGGGTTGCAATGTGCAAATAGAAATCTCGAAATTTTGGGTTTTTGCGACGCCAGCGAAAAGGCGTACGCGTGCGTCATATATGGTCGAGTGAAACTTATAAATGATACCTACGCTATTACCATAATTACTGCGAAAACAAAAGTCGCGCCGCTTAATAAGAAAATATCGTTACCGAGAATGGAGCTTTGTGGAGCTTTATTACTAGCCAAGCTTATAGATAAGGTCAAGAAGACGCTATTCGATCATCAACTAGAAATACATTGTTGGAGCGATTCAAAGGTTGTATTAGCGTGGCTACAAGGAGATATTAACAGATGGGAGCGATATATTGCAAACAGAGTGTCCGAAATAAATAATATAATATCACCTAATCGATGGACTTATGTGAAATCGGAAGAAAATCCTGCTGACTGTGCCACTCGAGGGCTGTACCCAACACAACTTCAGAAATTCAATCTTTGGTGGGAAGGGCCAGCCTGGTTAAAAACATATAGTATAAAAAATTGTCAAGACATGACCTACTTAACAAACAATGGCCAATATTCAACAAAATGCTGCGTGGTGATTTACAAAACATGTGAAATCGTAAACATTATATTACACAAATATAGCAGCTACAAGCGCGTAATTCGAGTACTGGGCTGGATAATACGAATAATAAATATTCATATTCGCAAGAAGTCAATAAACTTTAATTATAACTTAGCCGACTGTGACAAAAATAAAAATAGGATTATGTGTTTAACTGCAACAGAAATTATTGAAGCGGAGGAGATAATTATTAAAAATGTGCAACGGGAATATTTTGGAGAAGAAATTGAACACTTGGAGAAGAATAGAATAATACCGTCGAAAAGTAACTTATTGAAGTTGACTCCATTTCTCGATGCAAAGGGGTTATTACGCGTCAAAGGGCGCCTTATCAACGCATATTTACCTCCTGAAACAAAGCATCCAATTATTCTTCCCTCTACAGGAAGATTAACGGAGATTATTATCCAGGAGGCACATCACAATACTCTTCATGGCGGCGCTCGGCTAACTTTAGCTTATATACGTCTTAAATACTGGATTATTGGGGGTAACAGGACAGTAAAGAAAGAATTACGTCAGTGCGTAAGATGTCATCGTTTCAAAACCCATCGGAACGAACAAATTATGGGAGACTTGCCGAAAGAGAGAGTAATTCCAACGAGACCTTTTACAAACACTGGTGTAGATTTCACCGGGCACGTAGATGTGAAGATTAACAAAGGAAGAGGAGTCAAAACATGCAAAGCCTACATAGCTATCTTTATTTGCATGGTTACAAAAGCTGTGCATCTTGAATTAGTTTCGGATTTAACTACGCAAGCATTTCTCGCCGCCTTCAAAAGAATGTGTGCACGCAGGGGTACACCAAAACAGATGTACTCAGACAATGGTACAAATTTTGTAGGAGCTGCTAAACTACTTCAAGAAAAATTTGATCGAACCTACACTTTCCGTTCATCTGAATTTTATGATGAAATGAGTAACATGAAGATTCAATGGCATTTTAACGCACCTTTTTGGCCAACAGCTGGTGGCCTTTGGGAAGCTGCCGTTAAATCAATGAAATATCATTTAAAACGAGTTCTAGGAGAGCAGAAGCTGACTTATGAACAATTTTATACCTTACTAACTCAAATTGAGGCCTGTTTAAATTCACGCCCGCTTTGTCCATTAACGGAAGACGTGGAAGACCTGGAATATCTCACTCCGGGTCATTTTCTCATCGGTGGTTCCTTATTATCTCCACCACATGAAGAAGAAAACCTTAATCAAATTGACTTAAGAAATAGATGGAGATTGATAGAACAAATGAACTTACACATATGGAAACGCTGGTCAAATGAATATATACATCAACTGCAAGTAAGGAGCAAGTGGAAACAAACTAGAGAAAATTTAGAGAAAGGAAATCTGGTGCTGGTGAAGGATGAACACGTACCTCCTGGAAGATGGGCCATGGGAAGAGTTATAGAGCTACATAAAGGCGCTGACGACAGGGTCCGAGTAGTCACCATTAAAACAAAAAAGG